>NW_015167582.1:341194-419313 GCF_001447785.1 Gekko japonicus | reverse complement strand
TCACTCCCATCTTTAAAAAGGGTTCCAGAGGAGATCCGGGAAATTACAGGCCAGTCAGTCTGACGTCGATACCGGGTAAATTGGTGGAAACCATTATTAAGGAAAGAATTAGTAGGCACATAGATGAACAAAATCTATTGAGGCAGACTCAGCACGGTTTCTGTAATGGAAGATCTTGTCTCACTAACCTGTTAGTGTTCTTTGAGGGGGTGAACAAACATGTGGACAAGGGAGATCCAATAGAAAGATATTGTTTACCTTGACTTCCAGAAAGCTTTTGATAAAGTTCCTCATCAAAGGCTCCTAAGTAAGCTCAAAAATCATGGGATAAAAGTCCTTTTATGGATCAAAAACTGGCTAATTAATAGAAAACAAGTGAGTATAAATGGGCAGTTCTCTCAGTGGAGGGTGGTAAGCAGTGGGGTACCACAGGGATCAGTACTCGGTCCGATGCTTTTCAACTTGTTCATTAATGATTTGGAGTTGGTAGTAAGCAGTGAAGTGGCCACATTTGCAGATGATAACGAAGTTGTTCAGGGTGGTGAAAACCAGGGAGGATTGTGAGGCACTCCAAAGGGATCTGTCGAGGATGGGCGAGTGGTCGTCAATGGGGCAAATGGGGTTCAATGTGGCCAAGTGCAAGGCGATGCACATTGGAGCCAAAAATCCTAAATATAAATACATGTTGATGGGATCCGAACTGGCAGAGACTAACCAAGAGAGAGATCTTGGAGTCGTAGTAGATAACTCACTGAAAATCTCGAGACAGTGTGTGACTGCAATAAAAAAGGCCAATGCTATGCTGGGGATTATTAGGAAGGGTATTGAGAACAAATCGGCCAATATCATAATGCCCCTATATAAATCAATGGTGCGACCTCATTTGTAATACTGTGTACAGTTCTGGTCACCACACCTTAAAAAGGATATTATAGTTTTGGAAAAAGTGCAGAAAAGGGCAACTAGAATGATAAAAGGGTTGGAACACTTTCCCTATGAAGAAAGGTTAAAGCGCTTGGGGCTCTTTAGCTTGGAATAACGACGGCTGAGGGGTGACATGATCGAGGTTTATAAGATCATGCATGGGATAGAGCAGGTAGAGAAAGAGGTACTTTTCTCCCTTTCTCACAATTCAAGAACGTGTGGGCACTCTACGAAATTGCTGACCGGTCAGGTTAGAACAGATAAAAGGAAGTACTTCTTTACCCAAAGAATGATTAATACATGGAATTCACTGCCACAGGAGTTGGCAGCGGCTACAAGCATGGACGGCTTCAAGAGGGAATTAGATAAGCATATGAAGCAGAGGTCCTTTGGTGGCTATTAGCCACAAGGTATAGATAGGGACTCCAGGGCATGTGATGCTCTGTATTCTTGGTGCTGGGGGGGGGGGTCAACAGTGGGAGAGCTTCTAGTGTCCTGGCCCCACTGCTGGACCTGCTGATGGCACCTGGTATTTTTGGCCACTGTGTGACAGTGTTGGACTGGGCCATTGGCCTGATCCAACATTGGCTTCTCTTATGTTCTTATGAGCATATTTCTGCCCACTTCTGGCAAAGTTAGCTCGGGTTCCTGAAAATGTATTCCATAATACATTTGTTAGTCTTTTTTCAATATAAAACGCTGTATTGTTATGGCTGTAGCAGAACAACATTGCCACCTTTCTGTTGTTCAGCTATTAGTCCATATGACCTCTAAGCCAGGACTTTTGCAAAGCTAGACTCTACAGGTTCAGATGGTTCCAATTAATGACACTTAAAAGACCAGCTGTACGAGATAAAGGCTAAGGACATGGGGCACAAAGGCTTGGTCTAGAGTAGATGTTACTTTTACTCTACTGTTGCTTATTTATAGTTAAGTTGTAAATAATATTATTTATGTGTGGTGGATTACAACAGTTTAAAAGAACGCTATCAGGATGCCGTGGGGTTTTGTTCTCTTTTTTTTTTAAATGAGCATCTCATCTCACCTCAATTTATTTTGTGGCAAGATATTCACATATGGCATTCCCACCTGCAGTGGCACAGCCCACTCAAACATTTCACCACCACATGCTGCTGCATGTGTAGTTTAGGTCTCTGCCCCAGGTTAAATGGAAGCACATCCTTCCCCAGTGCTTGAGCAACAATTTATGCCCATGCACCACTTGGACACAGCTTTTCTATACATGAAATATGATAGTGATGATAAAGTTGTCAACTTTGCATCAAGTCTCCCATTCCTGCCTCCACCCCACCACATACTGTAGTTCTTCCAACGTTTGCTGCACCTCTCGCAACGCATCGGCTTCCAAATTGTTGATAAGCTCTTTTCGGTACCGGGCAATAAAAGGAATAGTATTGTCATCTTTGAAGAGTTGGATTATGTTTGCGCACACCCACTCTTCAATACCAGTCCTCTGTGACAAGACCTGCAACAACAACCAAAGTCCTTACAAACTAGCAATGATGTCGTCGAAGACAGAATGTTTAAAACGATACATGCATTGTCTAGAGCTGCCTACTTGAAGTTTAATTAAAGAGTGCAAATGGTCCAAAGTCACCTAGTGAGCTTTGTGGCTGAATGGAATTTAGACCCAGGCCTCCCCAGTTCTCTAATGACAGCACACCAAACTGGCTCAATCTGATCACGTGATGCTGACATCCAGATAGCTGCGCACCCTGTGCTGTGGACTGAGACCCAGGACACAAAGATGAAAGAGCCAGCTCAGCTAGGTAACACGGACAAGTCCCTTTAACCTCAGGTCTCTGCTTGTGATAATGCCCTGCCTTACCAACCTACCATCAGGTTATAACCAAGAAGCACTACAGGAATAATTATGATTTCATATACATGCAATTAACAATTTTGGTTACTTCTAATTCAGCTTAAATTCAAGCAATACAGATCCATATAGAAACAGTTTCTCCCACAAGATTCTGGCTGCTTATAAAATGGCAGAAGGCCTTCAGCTGAATCAGTAGAGATTACAAGCTGTTATTTGGAATAATCTTCCCATAAAACACAAAAGGAATTCAAAAGCCATGTAATTCTCTCTACTTTTCCTTCAAGATGGGAGCAGCCAGAACAACAATCACAAGACTCAGGGTGAATGCTCTCTCCGAAGGAACCTTTTATGAAGAAGTAGGCAGGAAATAGAGATGTGATGAACAAAGGAAGCTACAACAAGGCATAGGGTGAGATATCTCAGATAAATCAAGTAGGGCCTATACTTCTTTTTTTTAATTCGGTAATTCTGAAATATCAAAGCCAGTGACAAACATGCATATTTACTATTCCAAAGGAATCAGAATAAAATAGCTAAACAAACAACAAAAACTTAGATTTCTTTTATGAATAAAGTTTTAAAAACTACCTAAGCCAAGACTACAAGAAACATCACTCTTATGCAGTATCTTACTAAACATAGAATGTTATCATCTCGATACAGGAAGTTCATATGTCCAAACAGCTAAACCACTGAACTGGAATCTGCTTTCACGTTACAAGCGTTACAATGATCACTTTTTGATATTTTCTTGTGAAACGCAAGACTTAACTGTATCCCTCCCATGCTATAGACACAGAAGCGTACGCAATTGATTTCATAACAATATAGGATTATTTATTTTGTGGAATATGTCCAGCTCTGCTATATTTATATACCCACATTTATACTCTACTCAGCAATTTTTTCCTGAATTTAAGCATAAAGAATCTGCTACTACTATTACGAAAGGGAAACAGATCTTGTACCTGCACCATATTCCAATTCATTTTCTGGTCTTCATCCACTGCAGAGCCTGTTGTATGTTTTACACGAATTCCCTGAGGATGCTTGGATGATTTTAACTTTTTTAAAGGAGGTTCATCAAATGTAAAGTCAGACTCTTCCATCTTCACTTTCTCGCTAGATACAGCACTTGTGGAGGGTTCTTCATCATTATCCAGGCCACATACAGGATGCTCTGAACCAAGATTCTTCATCGGAAATACAGTAGGCTTTTTAGCTGGACTTCTCAGATTTGTCTCTTCCTTAAATTGTGCCCCTCCTTCATCCCCTCCAGGAACAGGAACAGGTAAAGATGTGTCCTGACCAAGTCACCAACAAAGCAGGCGTTGACAAAAGAAAAGATGATTAATTCTGGAACACTGTGGCATAGTTAAACTATGAAAGCTTTTAACTACATATACTTTATATAGCCAAAGTTCAGCTTTACATACACAGAAACTATTACTTATATGTGAAAATTACGATATTTATTTTGCAGCTCAGGGCCAATTAAAAAAAAATGAAACAAGATTTTAACCTGGAAATACTGGATGCAGTTTTTTGGGTTTGTTTGGAAGAAAAAGAAAGATGAGGTTTGATCCTATGGTAAACTGCTCTGAAGGAAGGGAGATTTCCAACAACAGGGCAAGATTTCCTCACAATATGAGGGAGGAGTCACAAGATCTGCAGGGTGAGAAAACCATCAACAAAATAGCTCCCCTCTATACATTTTTTCATAAATAATGACTTCATGAAATGGTTAGGCTGGTCACTGCAAGGCTAGGAAGCATGCAGAAATGAAATGAAAATGAAAAGATTTCTCCTTTCATTAGCAGAAATCTGCAGGATCTAACCCAATATGTGGCTAGGGCTATGTCATGTCACAGTTCTGTGGAAGCACAGAAAAAATGTTATATGTGAGAGCGGATGCTGAATACAGCTGCCAAAGAATCTCAGTATTTATTAAAAGGGAATTCCTATCATGCTACAAATATAATCTTGAAAATTATCACTGAAATGGCAGTGATTGCCAAATCTCAGAGGCAAGAAAGGCACTGAGTAAGATTTTCAGTTGTTGGAATTACTAGGAAAACCAGAATAAATTATATCAAAGCAAAAAGTAATTATGCACATTTTGCAGAACTCAGATTTACTTGGCACAAATCCACAGATTTTTGATTTCCCAGGTACAGAATTTTAAATGCTAAATTACAGACATGTAACTCACAGGCCAAATAAAGTCAGTTTAAGGTTTAATCAAAAAGTCATGAATAGACACACCAGAAACTGTTTTGATAGCATAATTGCTGGAATCAGGAACTTACCTGAGACAGCACATAAGGCACTGCAGACATGAACAACCCATGAACAACCAGGGAAGGCTACAAAGATCATATGAAATAACCATCTTTCCTTCTAGAGTACAAATTTCCTCCACTGGGCTTAAATGCCGTTACCCACTATACTGACAGTGGTGTTAACTAGACATGAGGCTACCACCCAGTTCATCGTATCAATAGACACAAAGAACACTTTAATTGGATGTTAGAGTCATGTGGAAGAAGTGTCAGGAAAACAATGAACATGATAACCCGGCCAAGGGCTAGAGAAACATATCATTCAAAGATGTGATTTAATGGCCAGCGATTATATACCTATTAAATGTGTGCTTATTAATGCTAGTATCTTGATGTCATGATTAAAGGCAATAAAATATGCTAATATTCAGGGGTCATTTCCTAGAAAAACAGCATAATTAGCATATGCCACGCCCCCTGACATCACCGGAAGTGTGTCAGAAGGCGACACCCATAGCTCAAGCTCCACTGGACTTTTTTGGATTGCTAGCTATTGGGGGGGGGGGACACACGCAGATCTGTCCTCACAGAGGAGGGAGAGCTTGTACCTGAATAAACCTTGGTCTTAAAGGTGCCACTGGACTGTTTTGGATTGCTAGCTATGGGGGGGGGACCCACAGATCTGTGCAGATAGATCTTTGGGCACGGAATAGCAGTCACTGGGGGTGTGGGAGGTATTTGTGAATTTCCTGCATTGTGCAGAGAGTTGGACTAGAAAACCCTAGAGGTCCCTTCTAACTCTATGATTCTATGATTCTATGAATTTTTTTTGAATGCCTCCTTAAACCCAGCAATCTCAGCCTATTGAAATAGGGTTAGCTTGTCTCTTGGGATAGCTCCCTCAAACCTCTCTCTAGCCTGTAAGCTGCTATTTTCCTAAGGTAACAGAAGATACTGGGAATAATCAATGTATGGAGTGAGATGCAGGACTGCACCTACTGTGTGACCTCCAGAAATTTATCAGGCTTTCTGCAGAGAACTGACATATGCATGTTGTACATTCATAGACTAGAGATCAGAAGGGGTCAGGGAGAAAAGACAGTAAGTAAGATCTTGCACATGTACAAGGGGAGGGCAGGATATAAATCCAAATAAATAAATAAAATCTGGACCCTCCCTGCAGCAGTGGCGAGCCTGCTCCAGCAGGCTGGGTTTGTACCGGGCTTGGGAGGGTGCTGGATGAGCTGGGGGGGGTATCGGGAAGCATAGGGCCTCCTCACCAGCCATCTGGTTCTCTTCGCCTCCCCAGGCTATGGGGTGGCGTCTGAGCAGCTGGTCAGGGACGGGAATATTCACCCCTCCCCAGGAGACGCGTGCAACTGGCGACTTTGGCGGAGCGCGCTGCTGGGAGCCCGTCAACATAGGCCTGCAATTGGGCTCCCCAGGTCCTCTTTTGTTGTGCAGCTGGGGCCTCCGGCATCAGCACAGCTCTCTCCCTTGCAGGCTCGAGGGGAGTCCCGCAGAGGCAGCGCGAGACCGGCAGCTGTAGCAAGGCCCGCCACCACGTGGGTCCAGGGACTGAGCACTCCAGGGATTCATTCCTAGGCACACAGGGGCAGCCAGCATCAGTGCGGCCCCTTTCCCCTCACGCCCATGCGCCTTTTGAATCACAAGGACAGCTGAGAATTGTCCCTGTCCATGCGGACCCTTCCCCCTTGTGCCTCTTGGGAATCGCAAAGATGGTTGGAGGGTAGATACCTGGGGCCCGCTGGTGGCTTGTTCAGGGGGCTCAGTGGCTGGGCGGGAAGCACGGACACCCCCCAAAAAAGGTCTTAATTCTCCTGGGAGCACGGGGGGCCGGCAAGCCAGGCAGGGAGTCTTGGGAAGGTGCAGCAGGGCAGGGGCGGCGCATCACCGCAGTGCCCTCCCTCTTTTTCTTTCCCCTCTGGCAGCCCTCCCCCTCCCTTGCTCTCCTCTCCTCCCCACTGGCAAAACCAATGCACGAGTCGGAACCGGGGGCAGAGAGTGCCCTCTGCAAGAGAGCCAACCCATACCCTGCCTCTGCCCGGGAGTCGGGTGCAGCTGCCCGTGCCCCCCCCCCATCAAGCCCCTGCTGATCTGGGCAGCCCTGCCTGAAAACTTGAAAAAAATCACCATGCCAAGTCCCTGTTAGGGAAGGAGCCACCACCCACTTCAACCTTGAGACGCTCAACTGAGGCGCGGTGATGAGTCCCTCCTGGGACTCTCCTCCGCACAGCAAAGTTGCTGACAGAAGCAACTCAGGGGCGGGGAGGGAAGCCGGCACCATGCAGAAGGCTCTCCCCGGCAGCCGCTCAGAGGAGTGAGGAGGTATGCCGCCAGCAACCACCAGCACCAGAGGAGCAGGGCCAGGTGGCGACGGCCAATACAGAGAAGGAGGCAAAGCCGGGGGAAGTGGGCCCGGCAGCAGCGGAGGCGTGCACCCAGGTCAGCAGCTGCTGGCAAAAGAGGTGGCGGCGGGCTCATGGACACGAAGGTGGCTGGCCTGGCCCCAACATAATGGGTTTGGAGCACTTGGCAGCACCCTATTTCCTCTGCCGCTCCCTGCGGGGAGAAAGACAGGCTCAGAGTGACTGAGCCAGAAGCGGCATCAACAGCGGGGGCTGCTACCCTATTAGGGGAAGCGCAAGCAACAACATACAGAATAAAGCTGGGAAAGTTGGCAGGCCTTCCCCGGCTGGGAGCAGGGGGCGGGGCTTGCTGCATGTGCCCGCCCCCTGGGCTCCTCACTGCCAGAGCGCTGTTCTGGTGCGCTCTGGCAGGAAATGAGGCCTGAATATGATACATGTATCAATTGAGTAGATATTATCTAAGAATATATGAGAAAAATAATCCTGAAAGTGGTTTTATTTTGTAAGAACAAAATTAGTTATTTAAGAAAATTAGTTATAGATTGTGAGTCCAATTAAGTAGGACAGCTGGGTGACTGTTAAAGATGATTGTAACAGGAAGTAGTCTCTAGAAAAAATGAGTTTTAGAATTAAAGATCAGCTTCCCTTGAGCTCACTGCATAAGTACCTGGGTGGCAATATAATGCATCAGCAAAAGCTCTCTTTTTCCATAAATTGTGTGTGTGTATATTACATACACACTTAACTAAGTACTGAAATTAGTTAATTTATTTTATGTATAACATTTATTAGCCCTCTTTCTCAAGGCGGCATACAATATAAATAAAACGTTATTAAAAACACAATAAACACAACTATTGTAAAACCCAGAAAAGTTATCAGTTTAAAAACGCCAAATAGAACTGCCAATACAAAAAGCTGAATCAATCAAAATGCAGTCCTAAATAAAACTGACTTCAACTGCCTCCTGAAGATTAACAATGTAGGGGCTGAGCACATGGAGGTTATTCCATATTTGTGCGGCTGCCACAGAAAAGGCTCTCTCGGTTGTACACACCAAACAAGTGTTTTTAATTAGTGGGACAATTGTAAGGATGCCAACACCCTGTCTCTCAGGAGGGGTCGTTTCAACCATTGACAATGAACCCCATAGGGGTACCCCAGAAGTCTATATACCAGGCAACTTGACGTAAGTGGATGCTAGGACTGGCAAGCCCTATAATCATGCCTATGCAGTGACCCTGGGAATCACATGAGCCCTTGTTCTAACAGCTGCGACTCCCCCTCCACCCAGCCAACATCTGTATATTATGGACAATGGACTTGTCTTGCCCCAGAGCGACTTCTTTTCTGTTCCAGTCACTAATCCTATTAGTCGTGCCTCAGACTCCTTCCCAACATTTCCTTCATAACAAAAAGTCCTGACTTCTACTCCTTTCCCACACCCAAACCTAGGTGGCTCATCAAGCAGTATTGTTTCAATTTTGATTAGTTGAATTAGCAATGCATTAGTCCTTCAATCACCAGAGAAATAATCAGGAACCCAGCCCAAATTGTACTTTGCATCCAGAAGAGAACCTCTGGTCGCTTTTGTCAACTCCTGGGAACTGTGAACAGCATTTCCAAACTACATTGTTTTATCCCCAATTCATCTCATCAATGCTTTGTTCTGAGGGACCTCACAGATTAGCAAGGCCTCTGGACGCATTTATGGGTATAACTAGCCCAGTGCAGCTCCATTGCTGTGTTTGTGTTGTCTCCGGCGCCTTACCAATACTCCCCCCCCCCAGGATACTGGGTCCTTCCTCTCCGCAAAGTGCTGGTCGTTTCACCATCCTTCTTCACGGATATCTTCAGGAAAGGTAGCTGTCACCTCACTGCCCATTGCTCTCCCACTCCTCTCTTTATTTTCCATAGATCTTGGGTGTGTATATGTTCCATGTAGGGATGTGCATTCGGTTCGTCCGAACCGAATGCACCCCCAAAAATGGCCCATTCGGACCCCTTTCGGGCTGCAATTCGGCCCCATTATATCCGATGGGCCACTGAAGTCAGTGGCGAAAACATAGGGTATCTTCTGGGGGCTGGAGGGGAGGGGGTTTGAGGGAGAGGCTCCAAACTCACAGGGTAGCTGCTGGAGCCTCTCCCCAAGATACCAACCACGTTTGAAGAACATTGGACCAGGGGGCCAATTCTACGGGCCCCCAAACAGGTTGCCCCTTTCCCCTCCATTGACTTCAATGGCCCATAGGATATAATGGGGCTGAAACTGACATTCGGCTGTCCAAAAGACTCCTGAATCGGCTCCTACTGCCAAAATTGACATGCAGGAGTCTTTATGCCGGCCGAAATCAATTCTGCCTGATTCGACCGAATCTAAATCGAGCCAAAAAATTTTTTGCACATCCCTAGTTCCATGTTCCTTGTGTGTTAAATTCCTTAATTTCCTTTCAATAAAACATTCTCTATTCTACCCTTGAAACTCCAGACCAACTGGGCAAGGGGGCGCATATAGATGTTAAATAATCTAAATAAAACACCTTTCCCTATGAAAACTTCCCATTTATACTCACTCTCTGTTTCCTATTAATTAACTAGTTTTTAATTCACAAGAGGACTTGTCCTCTTATTCCATGACTGCTAAGTTTACTTATGAGCCTTTAATGAGGAACTTTGGAAGATGGAGTTACACAGGCTATACACCCTGTCAGCACCTTTGAATACTGAGATAGCCATTGTGGTCTCTGAGTGGAAGGAGACATCCCTGTGTGGGAAGGATTTGGTTCTGTGTGTGAAAAGAGTGACATTTAGTTCTGTGTTATAGGAGTTACAATTAAAAGCTGAGAGTCTAGGAAAAAGTACAGTGAAAAGTGTTACAAAGTTGCTTGAAATCTCCCTGTCAGAAAAGGAGAGACACCAGGCATTTGTTCAAATCATTCCCAGTACTGTTTACATTGTTTACCTTCGTATTTATGCTTTCTTTAAATAAATCCTATTTCCTTCAAGTATACCAGCTCAGTAAAGATTCCTTCCTCAGACCACATAGACCTTCATGAAAGCCCAGACCCTCAGTATACCTACCCAGTGAGAAATATTATAGAAAAAGGTTTGGAAAGCCTTAAAATTTTCCTGGTGGCAGCCGGATTACAGAGTAAAACAAACCAGAAAGAACATTTTTAAAGTAAAACTAGACCTCCCCAGATAAGAGGTCGTCACAGCCATTGTGGTCAAAAGTTTTCATCCAGCAGAAATGCCAACCACTGTATCCAAGGCTTCAGAAAGCAGATCACTTTCTTCATTGTACTACTTACTGGCTCCTCTTTCACCGCTACTTTCTTGGTCCTTTTGCGAGGCACAGTAGTCTTCTTCTGGGTTACAGTTGCTTTTTTTGCTCTGGGCTCTTTCGTTTTTGGAACCCTGGCCCTACTTGGAGCTTTCTTTTTGGGCTTCCACTCCTCTTCATCCATCTCCTCTTCTTCCGATGATCTGAAAAAAGGAAGAGAGAACACCTTAAAGCAGATGGAGTTATACATGATACAGGTGTTAATTTTCAATGAAAAAAAGCTGAAGTACAGAGAATGTACCATAAATGTGCAAACCATGCAGAAAACAATGCAATCACTGCTCAGAACGGATGGCAGAATGATTACCATAGGTAACACAGTTTTTAAAATTGCAGCACCAGCAACCAGCAAGCCAAGTGCTGTGGCCTATCATGTGCTCACCTGTTTGGTGTAGTGGTTAAGTGCGCGGACTCTAATCTGGGAGAACCAGGTTTGATTCCCCACTCCTCCACTTGCACCTGGCTGGATTACCTTGGGCAAGCCATAACTCTGGCACAGCTGTTCTTGAAAAAGAGCAGTTTCTGTCAAGAGTTCTCTCAGCCCCACCTACCTCACAGGGTGTCTCTTGTGGGGACGGGAAGGGAAAGGAGTTTGTAAGCCGCTCTGAGACACCTTTGGGTAGTGAAGGGCGGGGTATAAATCCAACCACTTCTCTTCTTCTTCTTCTTCCTGCTGTTTTCACACATCCAGGAATCTGGTTGGTCATCTTACTTAAGGCTTATTGGACCACAAGTTATGCAGGCCTGCCCTAGTCAGCCATCAGAGTCCAAACCTAAAGAACATTCCAGAAGGACTACACAACTTTGTTTTGAGGTGGCATGACATGAGGGCCAATTTTATTAGTATTTATCAATATAATTGGGCATTCTGTGTATCTGTACACCAGCTGGGAAAGAACAGGATAGTGTTCTGAACAAATTTTACTACTTGTTTTGGACTTTAAACAAACCATTATAATATTCTAATTTTTAAAAAATCACTTTAAGAGAAAAGCTAACTTGCATATTCACTCATGCTAAAAAATGAATTTGTAATTTATTTAAAACTCTTGCATTGTACATTTGGCCCGCAAAGGGGGGGGGGCTCAAAGTGGGCTACAACATAATATTAAAACAGCAATCATTGCAAAGCAAAAATGTTGAAAGCAAACACTGACAGCTGATCTTCCATGCCATGGGAGTATTACCAGAATGGCTCCATCACATTTCATCCTTACTTAACATACCATTTATGTTCCATGAAGCAACTTTGAATGTATTTACACATTAATATTCCTACCAACACATTTTCCTCCCAAAAGGTATTGCTTCATGGGACATAAATTATAATTTCAACCTGCAAACCAAATTCTTACTAAACATTTATGTAGCACTAATCCCCCCTTGTTGTGCTCCCAACGTGCAGAGGAAAATAATTATAGCTAAAAGATCAAAGGGAGTGTGGCTGCATGGAACTTAAGCTGTAAGTGAACATGTTAAAGTACACACCAGTCCTGTGATCAAACTACAGTGAAACCATGTACACTTAATGCTTGATTTTTTTAAATGTGTGCTTTGAGGCATTCTCATGTTACAGTCAATGTATGTAGAAATGAAAATGTAATTACCTTAGGGACCGCCTCTCCCTGCATGTTCCCCCAAGGGCACTACGGTCGGGGAATCAAAATCTCCTGGACGTTCCAGGCCCCAGAAACATCAAATTTGCGGTTACCAGGGCTAGGGCGTTCTCGGTGGCGGCTCCTACCTGGTGGAATGAGCTCCCAGAAGAGATCCGGGCCCTGCGGGACTTGGTGCAGTTCCGTAGGGCCTGTAAAATGGAGCTCTTCCGCCAGGCTTTCGAGTAGGAGCCGCTGCCGCCGCCACCATCATTATGCCATCATCATTATGTCATCATCGTCACCATCTTTCTATCTATGCCCCCCTCATTAGTCCCGCAAATTGACCATCTTCAGAGCGGGAACTATTGGGGGTGCGAGACGTGCCTGGCAGAGGTCAACGCTGTATGGACGTATATTGTTGCTGCTATATTTATTGTTATTACTGTCCCTGATGCCAGCTTTCCCCCTTGCTCTGGCGCTGCCTGATAGCGAATGGACTCTTTGCAACTCATTTAGTGAAATTGTATTTATTGTATTTTATATTATTCTGTAATGTTTTAATGTTTTAACTTGGGTATTCGTGCCCCTTGTGAGCCGCCCTGAGCCTTCGGGGAGGGCGGGGTATAAATTTAAAGATAAATAAATAAAATTTAAAAATAATTTATCTGGGTACTGGTCCACAGTTTCATTTGTAAAGTGAACGTGTGTTGACTCTTTCTTATAAACAGATGTACATGTTTACATGAAGAACATACATGCATTCACTGTAACATGTGAACAGGGCTATCCACAATCTCTGTACATTTAACACTTGATATTTCTTTGTATGCATGTTGAGTAATTCTTATGCTTCAGAACCTAAAAAGGTTAGTCAAGAATAGAAGAGGGCCAACTCTAAAAATCTAATTATGAAACATACAAAAATATACATGTATTTATTCAACACAAATTAAAATAACAAACAAGGGCCCATTCATAAAGCCCCGAAAACAAGCCTCCAGTGCAATCACATGTCCAGTAGTACTTCTCTCTGGTCAACTATATATTCTCCTGAGATTGTACAGCCAAATATTCCCAATAGCTTTTAACCTAAGGAACATTTTATTGGGAACATTTGGCTGTACAATCTCAGGAGAATATATAGTTGACCAGAGAGAAGATTATTGGCTGCCCTCTCCCGTTCCTGGAGGAAATGTATAGTTCTCGATGCTTGAAAAAAGCAAAGAACATTTTGCAGGATTTGTCACACCCTGAACACTCCCTGTTTGAACTGCTGCCTTCGGGTAGAAGATATAGGACAATTAAAACAAGGACAAACAGATTAAAAAATAGTTTTTATTCGAGAGCTATTATTGCTTTAAATGCTGTATGAAATTGGAATTTGGGTGACATTGGTGGTTTAAGTTGCAATGTGAACCTTAAGGGAGTTATGGGATGGTTGTGAATGGTTGTGTGAGTGTATGAGTATGGTTGTAGATCACCGAACGATTGCACCTTTAATTTCGTTGTACTATGTACAATGACAATAAAGTGTATATTATTATTATTATTACTGGACATGTGATTGCACTGGAGGCTTCATTTGTATTTTTGTATTTCTTTTCTTTGCCCAGTGGTTAAACTTTGGAACAATTGTATTCTGGTCTTTATTCCATATTTTGTATATGTATGATTGTATATATTTTTACATATTAGACCTCTGAGAAAGGCCTGTAAAGGCCGAAACGCGTTAGGTCTATTTCATTAGCCCTTGTATGTTTTTATATTTGTATATGAGGTATGAATGATGGGCCCTTGTTTGTTATTTTAATTTGTGTTGAATAAATACATGTATATTTTTGTATGTTTCATAATTAGATTTTTAGAGTTGGCCCTCTTCTATTCTTGACTAACCTTTTTAGGTTCTGAATTCTAGGTTTTAGGTTCAGTTTTTTTTCCTTTTCTCTTTTTTGTCCTTACTGAGTAATTCTTATGCTACATTGACACCATGTACAGATGACAATGTGTTTTAAACTCCACTTTAATGCAATTATTTGAAAAGTGAACATGCATTGGCTCCTCCTTGCAAACAGATGTACACAAGTACATGCAGGTTTACAGTAACTCACATACATGGCTAGTGTCTGTACTGTACTGTCTGTACTGTTCGCAGGGTACAGTTTACACTTCCATGGTTTGTGAAACAGAAGCAAATTTTTAAGTGCTTTATCTCTTCTCCTAAACAGAAATCTTGTTTTTATTCAAAACATTGTTTTTAAAAAAGGGGGAAATTACTGAATCACATGAGCCTTCCATGATGTGGGGAAGACAACAATAATACTCCTATACAACATAAACCAGTTAAAATTGAACTCCTTCAGAAATAACTCCTTGTACCCCCCATTTGGCACTTACCAGATTAATTATGAATTTTCTTTTTTTTAATGGGTTGCATTACTATATTACTTCCCTTTATTTCATCTACCTCTCCCCCCCTCATCAACCCCAAGATCCCCCTCCTAATATAAGTGGTTATGCTAATGCAGCTGACACTGTCTCCTGTGCTTTCCCACTGGGCAGTTTAGGATACACATTCCACGGACAAGACTTAATTCAACAACTTCCATGGCTGTACAATTAGGATACGGTCATGCATGAGCCTCTGGAACTCGAATGCTCTGTGAACTACATTGGTTGCCAGCTGAGTACCAGATTCACTTCAAGGTGCTGGTTTTGACCTTCACAGCCTTATTCAGCCTGGTACCAACATATCTAAGGGACCGCCTCTTCCCATATACTCCTCGAAGAGCGTTACGCTCGAAAGATCAACACCTCCTGGTGGTCCCTGGCCCGAAGGACACCCGCCTTGCCTCAACCAGGGCCAGGGCTTTCTCTGTCCTGGCCCCAGCCTGGTGGAACATGCTCCCTACTGAGACCAGGGCCCTACGAGATCTTCTTCAATTCTGCAGGGTCTGCAAGACAGAGCTGTTCTGCCAGGCCTTTGGTTGAGGCACCGGGCGCCCATTTATGGCCTCCCTGAGGTTGCTGTCACCCATCTGTCACCTGACCACCAACAACTGGCCTTTAACTCATTGTACCATCGGGCCAGAACTTTATAGCCAACTAATGCTACTCCAAGCTGGACCCATTGTTTTAATTGTTATAATGTTTTATTGTGTTTTAATGTTTAATGTTTTAAACTGAAATTGTATTTATTTTAATGATGTTACCTGCCCCGAGCCCACCCGCGGGATGGGCAGGATATAAATGCAAATAATAAATAAATAAATAAATATTTCTAATTTGGATTAAAAGATCACAAACATCAATTTCAGCTCACGATTTAAGGAAGGAAGGTAGTTCATCTTCGGATGTGGCTGGCTTTGCTGCTGTTCTAGCTCTCCTAGGCAGAGCAGACATCTGAGAAAATGGGGACAAAAAAAGATGAATACATGATTTTTCTCACCTGTAAAGGCCAGTGCAGATACACCACTGCCACCTTCTTCTGCACAGTGACCCTGGAATTCCTTGGTGGTCGCCTATCCAAATACTAATGAGGGCCCATCCTCCTTAACTTCTGAGATCTGATGAGATTAGACTAGCCAGGGCCATCCGGGTCACGCTGCAAGCTAAAGTACAGCCTGGCAACCAGCCCACACCTGAGCCCATATACTGATCTGAGTTTTTATTGAGATACAACACCCTTGAAACAGTCTATCAGAGAAGTGAAACAACCTAGTTGGAAACAAATTGTGTTAAGATTGAACTGAGGTAACCGACATCCTTATAGCATGTTACCTGGGGATTTTACATACTGCTACAATTAACTTGATATATTCCAATCAGTTCAGCATTACATCCAAATTACCAGCCAGT
Organism: Gekko japonicus; assembly: GCF_001447785.1. Lineage (NCBI taxonomy): Eukaryota > Metazoa > Chordata > Lepidosauria > Squamata > Gekkonidae > Gekko > Gekko japonicus. The sequence continues at coordinate 403,078 of NW_015167582.1, read as the reverse complement.
GAAATATAAACATATCATAAACATGCTAAACATATCAGGAGAGCCTGAATTAAAGGAGCAATAAAGAGCGGCACATTTCTAGAACTCAAAGTAAGTATTTTCCATCAAATTGTTTATTTTTATTTATTTGATTTCTAGCCTCCATCCCCTGTAGTGCAAGGCTCAGAGCAGGCTATAACAACATGGTACAATACAATAATTAAACATGACATTAATAATTGTTAAAATCCAAGTATAATATCATTTATGTCACCATTTAATACCACTATTGCTGAGTTAACTCCACATATGTGCACAGTAGATGGTAACTGATACTGGGAGGTGGACAGATGAGTAGTTAATTCAAGACCCTCAAGCTATATTCAGACCTAGAGTTTACATGTAAACCATGATGCTGAATAAACATCCTGGCCATTAGATATGCAAAATATATAAATTGGTGTGCTCTCCTTTAAAATACAAACAAAATGGCCCTAAGTTTAAAGCATTACGAACAGCATGCACTGTAAAGTGGAACATAGTGAATATATTCATGTGGGCCCTATATTCTTGGCAAACAGCACATGTATTTTGTACTGAGAAATCCATATCCAACCCTGTGAAAAATTACACACAGTAACGTGGCAGTGTATCCTTGAAAAATAACTATTCATGCTGGATAATAAGTGCACATATTTTGTAATCAGATATTTTCTTCAGAAATATCTCTTACAATATTGTTATAAATATGTAATTCTGTCCTTAGTTTATATGCATTTATAGACCTGTCATGTGTAGAATCCTGTCCTCCACATTTCAGTCTTCTAGCTCCATTACATTCAAAAGAAATAATACTGCTTTCTCTGTATTCAGGAAGGCTGACATGTTTGCCAGCTGAGGATAGCACTACAGGCACCTGTTTTGTTTGGCATCCCCCCACTAACTGTTACTGGCCCTTCTCCCTGGTTGCATTGTATGCTTTATTGAATTAAATATTTTATCTACTTATATTTTAAATGCTGGCTTAACGTCTAAGGCCTTGAGGAGGCTCCTTAGGTGAAGAGGCAACAATGTTTTAAATAAATAAATAAATAAACGCGGGCTGATGAAAAGCTTATGCCGCAATTAACCATACCTAACCTCTGAAGATCAAGCACTAGCACCGATCATACCCCCACACAGCGTGGTGGGTGGAACCGCAGGCTTGTATCCTTTTTTACTTTAAGATCCTACGAAAACGACGGGAGTTTCAACCGAATGGTTGAGCGCAGCCACCCTTCTTCTTCAGCAGCAGCAGCAGCCCCGGAAGTTTCCCCGGGTCGGAGCTTCATTCCGCCCCACCATCACCACCCCTCCAGTCCCATCACGCACCTTTCCTGGTTGCTCTGTGTCAGGGAAAGGAAGGGAGTAGTTGAGACGTTTCTTTTTGCGCCCCTTCAGCCGCTGATTTGGGCTTCGGATTTGAAAGCGGCGCCACTACGGCCAGAGCGGCAAAGGCACCAAAACCCCGGCAGGCTACAAAACGCCCAACCCAGGGAGGAGGAGGAGGAGGAGGAAGTGATTGCTCTGCAAGGCGAGAAAGCCCCGGAACAGCTCGTCGACAGTCAGCGAGGGAGGTGACTGCTGGCAGGGGGCTGAGCTCCCGTACCCTGGCTCTGTGCGCCAGGACTGCACATGTTTCCTGAGGCACTATGGCACGTTTGCACCCACCCACCCACCCCCCAATGAGTTTATCGGAGTTTTCCAAAAGACTTGGACGAAGCTTTGCTGGCTCTCGCAGTGGGAAATCGAAAAACCCAACTGAACCAAACGGGTCGGGTGTTAATATTCTCTGATTACCCCTGAGGTGCAGGATGGGAGACACTTCCAGGTGTGAATGTGCCAAATGTGGAAACAGGACTGGGGATGAAAGAAAACAAGACACACGAAAGCTTATACCTTGAATAAAACTGTTGATTTTAAAGGCGCCACTGGAATCAAACTTCGTTCTGCTGCTTCAGACCAACACGGCTACCCACCTAAATCCCCCTAAAAACAAGCCTAGTTCGCCCCTGGCATAACGCTAAGAGCTAGACCTTGCAGCTGCCAGACAATCTTAGGATCTTCTGGCTATTCTACACACAATGCCAAGTGGTAAATTATTAATTATACATTACTTTAGGGTGGAAGAGGGTTGTTTACAAGTCAGCCTCTTGATTCACTTCCAAATATTTTCCTGGGCTGGTATTCTGACTGGTATACCTTTTGGGGCAGGGGCGGATCTATTATTAAATTAATGAATCTTAAACTTCAGGGCCCCTAATCCTGGAGGGGTTCTGAAGCAACTTTTTTTTTTTTTAATGAGTGGATTTTTCAACAAAATTGTTGGAGGGTTTTTAAAGTGTTTGTTATTAAAACAAGGCTATTTTACTGACAGAATCATGGGTTGAAGGTCTATTGATCTTAGAATATGCTCTAATACTCACTCTCTGCCATTTGGGCCTCGAGGTCCTTACAAGGGCAGCAAGTAAGCTTACCATTCCCCCAGGGGGGCCGGGGGTTGCCCAGATCCGGCTGGCAGGGGGAACCCTGACCCCAAAGTGCTGTGACGTCATTTCACCGGGCACGTTGCTGGGGGGATGCTCTAGAACTCAGCCTGAAAACTATGGTACCATAGAATTTCTGGCCAAATGATAGAGCATCCCCTGCCAATATGCCTAGTGCAATGATGTCACTTCTGGGTGATGTCATCGCGGCGCATGCACTACGCGCTTGCGCCAGAAGATCCCGTACAGGAGGACGCTTGGTCCCCCCACCAGCAGAAGGTAGGAACCTGGCAACTCTAGCAGCAAGGCCCTTTGGACCTTGTTGGACGTTGCCCTGTTCTTGCTGGTTGAGAAGGGGCCCCCATAACAGTTCAAGCTTCAGGGTCCCAAAAATGTAGGTCCGCCATGGTTTTGGGGTCATTTCTGGAACAGGCAGTGTGTTATAATATCTGGAATGGTTTTATATGAAGGGTGTTTGGGATTATTTTTTCTCTCTGACTGTCAAATACCCATCTGCAAGAGAGGTCTGACTACTAACAGATCATACAAAGCGGTCCATCTGATCCAGCATCCTGTTTCACACTTTAGCTAACTGGTTGCACTACAAGGCAAACAAACAAACAGTAGAGGGGCTAAAGATTCTGCAAATGTTGCCTCCTAGCACTGGTATTCTGAGGTTCACTGTCTGTGAATATGCAGGTTCTTTTAAGTCATCATAGCTAGTAGCCATTAATGGACGTGTTCTCCATTGATCTGTCTGTATTGTTAAACATTTATCTCTTCTACCCTGTTAAGCAGTTACTCTGCTAACATTATTACTTTTATACTGCAGGCTTGTATTGTATTATTTGCTGTATTTATTAATGGTTTTAGTTCTAATGGTGCTATTGTAATGACTTTAAAAAAAAAATCTGTTCTAACTTTTTCTGTAAACCTTGGGAATACTCAGGATACAAATGTTTTACAAGTAACTTCAGACCAGCCTGGCCACATCTCCTTCTTTTGCAGCATCTTTTACTTCTCCCCTTGTGTGATTTAAAAGCATTCTCACCCTGATCTTTAAATACTAATTGTCTCCAAAGAACACTAGCTAACAGTTGTTTTGTATTTCCTTTTCTACGGGTTGTTAATGTTTTAAAAAGCTGAACAGGAAGAGTTTTACAGCTTTATCTTTTAGCCACTAGATGCTGCTATGCGCTAGAAAGCACTGATTTTTCCATTTATCTACAGTATTTGAAAGTCTACACTGCTCTCTGTGGTTGGTGACTATTACTACTGTTTAACACCGTGTACAGAACATGTTCAACTCCCTGAGTTTTTCAAGTGTGGGAGCAAAATGTGGGTAGGTAGATTAGATACATAATCAGGAGTTCCAAAGGCTTACAAGAACTTGAGGCTGAGTATATGAGTTACACTGTGTTTATTCTCTTTGTTTTTAGTGTTTAATCTTTATAGAACATTGTAACCTGCCTTGTTAGAAAAAGGCAGGTAGAAAATGCCATCTTAAATAAGTGCACAAGAATATCAGTAGTGGCATACAAACATCCTTGAAGGCCATCTTGCCCACCACACTCATCATCCTGTGCAACCCAAAGCTTCAGGAGGATGTTGTGCATTTCTTAGGGTGCACTGAAACTGATGGTGGGACCCAAGAGTGCTGGTAGCTTGTACAAATTGTAGCCAACATGAAGCCAAATGAGTTGGTAAAATGGAATTCAGACCGCAGGCAGAGAATACCGTTTTCTAAATTTATTCCCTGCAACTAATACATCAGGGGAAAAGGTTCTAACCAGCTTACTCCCTGTTGTGCTTTTTTTTCCAACAGAAAATACAATTCACTCGAAAATACAATCCACTACCTGCGGTCTGAAGTAGTGCATTCCATTCTACCATCTCAAGACTCTACTACTTCACTCCCATCTTACTTTACATGCTGTGTGGTCCAGCTGTAGCATATGCCCTCAAAAATATCTCAAAATATGTCCCCAGCATGCAAAGGTTTGATGGCAGGTTAGGGGCTCTTCAGCAGATAGGCTGGTGTAGAAAGATTCCCTGAAGATACACAGTTTGAAAACTTGTGCTAACCAGCTTAAAAGTGACTTAACAACTATCATTGCAGGAGTATTCTTCATTTAGCTGTATTATCCCTTACCATCTGTGCCTCCCAAACCAAGTCCCCTGTTGTCTTGCAGTAACCATTTCCCCTCCCAAATACTTTCCCAACCAGTTCCTCCAACCAATATTTCCAGTTCTGCAAAAGAAAAAAAAATATCACTCAGGGACCTGCATGACTGATGTATCAGTGCTTATTAAAGACCTTTTTACTCATCCACGTTTTTGGTGGTTTGTGAGTTTTGGCACCTCTTGAATTTTGTTTATAGAATAAATACCGTGTACTTTATGCACTTCTTCCATTTTTGTTTTATTTGCACATATTCACTATCGCGTGGGCTGTCTGAAAAAGCAGAACATAAATGTCTGTAATAAATTGTACAACTATGCAAATATTGCATTTTCATAATTCTGGGGAATCAAAGGACAGACACTTCGGGATCTTCATTGCCTGTGGCATTCCTGCTACACTCCTAGTCAGTCATTTTCAGAGTAAGAACATTATTGCCCTGCCACTAGTTGCTAGTACTGCATGCCATAAACCTTTCCTTTTAAATTTGCAGGTCAGCATGGCAAATAAATAGCATCGCAAGTGTAATATAATGTACTTGCCAGTACACACAGCCCCAGCTGTCCTTCCACAGGAAAGCTCCTTATTTCTTTTCTTTGCAATTTTCCTCTTCTGGTTCTTGTAAGCTCCTGTGCTGCACCAGAGAAATTTCTTGTAAGTATTTTATCCTGCCATGTCAAATGGCAGGTTGGACATCTACAAACAAGTTACTGATGGAGAGGTGCTTCAGCCTGTGTCTTTGCAAGATGTGGCAAGCCTACACTGGAATAATGTTTCTTGCACTGGGCAAGAGGAATGAGGAAGGCATCAGAAAGAAAGGTTCAGCAATGGATTGCCTTTTTAAAACTGTAAATATCAGCAGTAAAGCCTTTCCTTTCCTTAGGCTCAATTAAAATGCCATAAAGGAATTAGCAAGTTATCAAGTTCCACAAAACTCTTCATCAAAGAGAACATTCAGTACAAAAATAAGGAGTGGTAGGGGGAGATGTTTCAGGATACGATGGGAAAGCCCCAAGTCTCCAGCTATATGAGGAGTATATGAGGTGAGGTATAATAGACTAAGGGTACGATGATATGTACCGAAAGCGGTGGCAACGGTGCAATTCCCCTGCGGAGTAAAGGGGCGTGATCAGACAGACACATCTGTCCAGCGTCCCAGAGTCGTCGGCGGGGCGTCATATCGCGCCGCAGGAGCGTGGAAAAAAGCCACTGGGTAAAACCTAGTATACGGAACAGCGGGGGGCATGGCCAGAAGCACACATCATTTTGGCCTGGGGAAAACAGCCTCGCCTCGTGTGACCGCAGCCTCAGATTAGAAGTTGCAAAACATATTTCAAATTGTATCAAAGGGAAAAGGGAAATTCTGGTGCTGGGGTCTGCTTTGAAGACATGTCTGGTAGCAGTCATAACAACTGATGCAGCACATTAGAGCATTCAAAAGATTTCACAGATTTTTATCTCAGTAATCCTTACAACAATCTAGTAAAACACCTGTATTATCTGAGCGTATAAACTGACTACATTACTGAGCACTGAATAGCAGTTCATACAGGGATACATAAAAGTGCTACCTATGATGTTGTATCTGCAGGTGTCACATTCAAACATCAGATCATCATTGCAGTCATCAGTAAATACACACATTTAAATTAACCCCACGTGTCCAGACACCTAATTGTTGAATGAGTTCCTGAGTGCAATCTATTCCTTTATCTGCAGGTTGGTCTGCAGCAACTTTTAGCACCGAGCTATAACACCGGCTTTCTCAGATGGTTTCTGCATACCAAACCACTCTTAAAATGACAGACACGGGACATGTTATTCCTTGCTGCCCTTGTTAGTTGGTAACCATTTCTAGGAGAAGAGTGAAGGCTGGGTACAAATAATAAAGTAACTATAACATTAAACATAGATTCAGATGAGTAGCCGTGTTGGTCTGAAGCAACAGAACTAAATTCGAGTCCAGTGGCATCTTTAAGACCAACAAAGTTTTATTTGAGGTATAAGTTTTTGTGTGCATGCCGTTTGGTGTAGTGGTTAAGTGTGCGGACTCTAATCTGGGAGAACCGGGTTTGATTCCCCACTCCTCCACTTGAAGGTGGCTGGATGACCTTGTGCAAGCCATAATTCTGGCACAACTGTTCTCTTATCCCCACCTACCTCACAGCGTGTCTGTTGTGGGGAGGGGAAGGGAAAGGAGTTTGTAAGCCGCTCTGAGACTCCTTTGGGTAGTGAAGGGCGGGGTATAAATCCAATCTCTTCTTCTTCTTCAGATACATTGAAATGGAACTTACAAGTCCATACATATAGGTATAGGGTGAGCAGCAAATTAGCATACAATGTAATTAAGATGTTTAACAGATGCAAGGACCAAACAGGTATAACACGGTCAGTTTGTATGGTCACCATTTGTTTGGATTTAATTCTAGGGGGAAACTTAGTGAAGCAAATAAATATATCAGAATTGGAGATTGATGTGTAAATGTACCCTTCTTAATTGTGAGATGCTGAGAGTAATTAACTGAGACACTGTTGTTTTGCTCCATCCATCTCCTCTCAAGCATGGAGATAACTAATAGCATCTTTTTCGTTTTCTTTTTCTTTTTTTATTTATTTTTATTTTTTTAGTTTTTTTAGTTTTTTTTTTTAAAATAGCATCTTTTTCTTTAAGGTGGGGTGATTGGTTGTGCAGTGTTTTGTCTCCTCTGTCACCAGACAAGAGAAATACCATTCCAGACTACATTTACATTCTACTATTCATTGCATTACATTCCAGTCATTCCAATCTACTATCCCAAATAAGAAATACAATAAGATAAAGAGGTGAGAATACAGATGTAAGGACTGAATGAGATTAGCATATGTAGTCAGATAAGAAACAAATATCCCTGTTAAATCCTTGGGGGGTTGTTCTGAATGTTGTAATAACTTGTAATTCAGCAGTCTCCATTTCCATTCTGTTTCTGAAGTTCCTTTGCAATAAAACAGCTACTCTGGGGTCACCCACTGAATGTCCTGGAAGGCTGAAGTATTCTCCTACACAATTCTCAGTCTTGTGATTCTTAGTGTCAGATTTGTGTCCATTTATCCTTTGGCATAGGGTTTGACCTGTTAGGAGGAAGAGGAGGAGGGGAAAGAGGAAGAAAGAGAAGAAGAAACCAGATTTATACCCTGCCCTTCACTCCAAGTGGCTTACAATCTCCTTCCTTTCCTCTCCCCACAACAGACACCCTGTGAGGCAAGTGGGGCTGAGAACTGCTCTTGAGAGAACAGTGGCTTGCCCATCAGCCGCATGTGGTGAAGTGGGGAATCAAACCCAGTCCTAACTACTACACCGAACTGGCTCTCTTAGGTCCCTGCCACATGGGGGGGGAAAGGGACGGGCTGAAGCGCGGCTTTTGAAAGCCACACCAGAAGAAACATGCCACAGCGGGATCACATTGATCCCCTGAGCCACGGCGCATTCCCTCCCCGGCACGATCAGATGCCGGGGGAAGGGACGGAGGGGAACGGGAGACTGCCGAACTGCGCATGTCTGAGCATGTGCAGTTTAGGCAGGAGCCGGGGATGTGCCGGCAGAAAGACGGGCCGGCGATCCCATGCGGGCGGCCTGAAAGAACCACCTAGGTAGGTGGTTCATTTTTGATGCGTCTCTTCGGGGGAAGGGCCGGATCGGGGACGAGTGCGAAATGGTGGCCAGATGTTGCTATGGGATCGTGCCCGTTTGCTGCGGCCCCAATCCGGCCCACTCCCGGCCCAAAACCCCTCGTGAGAACAGGGCCTTACTGTCGCAAAATTTGAGTCCAGGCTCAGGTAAAGAAATGGTGACCATATAAACAAAGCGTGTTATTCCTGTTTGGTCCTTGCATCTGTTAAACATCTTTATGTAGAGAATGGCATTGTTGGTATTTAATGGCATATACAATGTTTGATGAGCAAATGAATGAGCCTGAGACTAAACTCAAACTTTGTGACAATTAAACATAGTCATTGTGGAGAAAAATTAAGCAATGTGCAGGACATAATCTGTAAAAACAGCCCTTAGTGGCAACGGATAGAACAAATCAGCATGTTCTTGTTCCCTTCCATGATAATAAGAAAGGCATAGACATCTCTCCATGCCTTAGTCAAGTATGTTATGATCCTGGTTTACATTTTTGTGCACATTACTCTTTCTATTTACAACATTAATTTACTGCAATTTGCAATTGCTCTGTAATGAGGACCTCAAATAACTTTTTCTGAACAGAGAGGAGCAAACTGAATGATGATATAGGATTGATGGGGGGGGCAAGGGACACATAAGGGGTTAGTGACATTGAGGCCCACGTGCATGATGCCAACTGTTTTGGGGTTGCTCAGTTCAAACCTCATACTTTAAAAACTGCATTGAAGAGTAAATTCTGGTCTGGACTGCCTCATCCATCATTCAACTGGAAAACGTAGTATGACCTTAAAAGTAAATGAGCCCTCTCAGGCACTTCATTTTATGGATTATGGATTCTAGGCAGCAATTCTATTTTTCCAAGGACAGCTGCTATTCCTTGTTCTGCTAACATCACCATTTTTTTCCTGGCAGAATTCCTTTTTAATTTAAATTGTTGCATGACACACAAGTTCAGTAGGTGAAACCTTCCTTATTACTAGGAACTGCCTGGACTATTTTACTTCTGCTTGTCTGTACAGACATTGTGTTGCCAGCTTACCACCCAGGGATTTGCACAATACCTTTCACAGGAGATGAAATAGCTGTAGTTTGTCCCAACTTTTCTTTATCTGGTTGTTTTGTCTGCATCCTGTACAGGACAGCTGGAGTCCTATTTACTATAGCAGGCGGGAGAGACAAAAGGGACAGGGGCGTAATAGTAGAAGCCACCGATGATTTGTCTCTCCTTTCATTGATTCTGGCAACCCTAGACACAGGACTTCTGCCAGGAAAAAATGGCAGCCCTAATTACTGTTAGGCCCTTGATATTCTTACTCTGCTAATGCCATGCTTTCTTGATAGAGAATCGGAAGACTGTGCTATCTCTGAACTTGAAACACTGTAATTGATTTATATAAATGCATGCTTTCAATTAGTGCTAATTTCAAGCACATATTTCCTCTTACAGGAAGAATGTAATGTTCCACTGTAAAAAAAGATTTTGTGCTTTGATCGCTCCTCTAAATGTATTTGAAGTCTTTGGAGTAGGAAAGATCGGCTGTTTTGTTGTTTGGATGTCAGACAGTTCCATTTAGGAAGCACTGGTTAAATATATTTATGAAGATTTTCACATCACTAAGCCATACAATTCAATCAAAGAAGCAGAGAAGTATTTAGAGCAGTTGTTGCTGGCAATTTTCTGCATCCTGAAATAGGCAACGTGTTCTATTAGCATGAATTTTGTTACAAAACGTATTGTCTACTACAATATACTGGGTTCGAGACACGTATAGTGATCCGCTCATAGTTTATTAGTGATTTCAGCTTAACTCTAAAACAACTCAAGCAGGGCAGGGGCCCTGTTTATATGCGTGTAAAACACCACACCCGACACACACACACTCCCCATGATTACAACTCCTAATCTATAGGTCCATTCCAGGATCCTGGCTACCCATTGTTCAGGTGACACAAGCTTCTTCAGTTTCCCGGTACTTTCCTAGCTCAGTACATAACACTACCATAATAGAGTGCATGTTACTCTGTGTTGGATTGTAGTGATCATGTTTTTTGAGGGATCACCACTTTCCTTATTATCAGCACATTTTGAAGGAATACTATGCAATAGGAAAGGCTGTGGGCTGTGTGAATTTTGGTTAATAATACTGACAACTTTCAATAAAGGTCATAAATCAATAGTATTCAAGAAGGGGAACCATATCCAGCTAGTTGACCAGAAACTGGTACAGGTAAGATTAGGAAACAAGAACTAATTTAGTGCTGTCAGCAAACTTTAACAGCAACTGGTATGGGGGGGTACAGGATTGCCAGATCCAGATTAGGAAACTCCTAGAGATTTGGGCATGTATCCTCAGGAGGACAGGGACTTCAGTGGGGTACAAGGCCCTTGAGTAATCTATAATCTGGAAACGATCTATAATTCCAGGGGATCTGTAATCTGTAATCTCTATAATCTGATCTGTAATTCCAGGGGATCCCCAGTCCTACCTGGAGGCTGGAATCCCTGGGGGGGGGGGATGACTAGATCTGCTAGAGAGGTCAGGAAGCAGATCTGTCTTCCTTAAATCTTTCTGGAGCATATGATTAATAAAATTGTTAGCCTTTAAAGTGACATGAAGACTCCCATTTATTTTTCCTTCAACATGCTGACGTGGCTGCCCTATTGGAATTATAATTTATAAATTATGTTGGCTCCCCAATTTTGCAAATTGTTCATACTCCTGTCCAGTGTGCCCTCTAAGCTGAGTCAGTGTGAGCTAGCTCAAAGTTTTTTATCCTCCGGCTCACACATTTTTGCCCAAACTCAGGAAGGACGGACCCAGAGCAAGCAAATTTATGCAGTAGCCAAATTGCTCACTCAGAACTTTAATGCCAGTAGCTCACAAAGTGAATTTTTTGCTCACAAGACTCCACGGTTTAGCAGGAGCATTGCTCCTGTCTCTAGGATGGGCCAACCAAACATATATTTAATTACATACTGTATTTCCAGTCCCTCCTTGACCAAATTGTGGTGCCCCTAAGAAGTGCTACTCTTAAAGTCTGCTCACTCGTGGGATTTCAGGAACACAGAACTAGCAGATGAAGTTTTTGCAAGCGTGGAGGTGAAGTAGGTGAAAGAGCTCACCTGCTAAATGCCTTTGTGCTGCTAAAGGCACAAGAGAGGCTAGTTTGGGGAAAGAAACCCTAGCAGAGTATCAGATAGACTGTTAATAAATAACTCATGACTGGGACAATGTCCCCTCTAAACTGTGGAGTCTTGTGAGCAAAAATTCTACTTTGTGAGCTACTGGCATTAAAGTTGTGAGCAAGTGATTTGGCTGGTGCATAAATTACTTTGCCTCCTTCCTGAGCTAAGACAAATGTGTGAGCTGGAGGCTACAAAACTGTGAGCTAGCTCACACTAACTTATCTTAGAGGTAACACTGGACTGGGAATGTGTTATTTTAAGAATTCTGAAGTGGAAATGGTGTCTGTTGCAAAATTATTTTTTAAAATGTCCAGAAGATAATAGAGTACTATAAAAGTAGGATGCATTATGTAACAGAAACCTACAGACAAATGTTTTGCTGTTATTTCTCATCATCAATATATAAAATTAAGTGTTTATCCATAATGGGGTTTTTTCTTTCTTGCAGTCTAATAAGTCTTGCTCTTCAATCATAGCAATTGCAGCCTGTGCTGTTCATCAGTGTTTTATGAGTGACCCTTTGCCATTGGAATGTTCATGAACATTCTACGATATGACTGATTGCCTGCTAAGGATTGAGAGGAACTATTACTAACAGGCAAAACTATTCGATAATCTCTTAACATGAAGTATATAAAAATGGTTCCTTTCTGCAAATCCATCCTTTAATGAAGGCTGTAACTATGATGAGGATACTTTCCAAAATTCATACAAATTCTTCTGAGAATCTTGCCCAGAGAATCACTACTCCTGTTGCAATAGTGACAAGTCATGATTAAGGAAAGCCATTAAATCCCTCTTGGGATTATGCACACTCCCTCCACCAGATAGTGCTGTTTCCCCACACAGCTGGCTTGAAATTCACAGGCCATATAAAGGTCAGGCCAGGGCTGGTTTAAAAAAGGTAACACATAGTCTGCAGCTTTCAAGCTCTACATGTTTGCCTTTGCAATTATACAGACAGAGAATTTACAAGTGTTGGCTGTAGGAAAAAAACACAGTAAAACAAATCCTTCAATATTTTTTTAATGACTTCCTGTTGCTACTTGCATTAATGCAAATTTAACATGATTAGATTTTAACTGAATTGGAAAATGAGAACATCAGGAAGAAAGCTTCTCCTCCCACACTGAATAGGGATCTTATAGTTTTTTTCTGTGCTCATCTCTATTATATACTGCTGTCACATACTGAGTCATCCCAGTAGCCCAATATTGGTCCCGGTCACATGGGCCAGATATCGCGGGGGGAGGTGTTGCTGTTTGCCCCAGAGCGAACTACCGCGTGGCAGCCGGATCAAACGTCCCGCCCGACGTCCCGTGGTTGGGGGGAGGTGCCAATCATACCTCACTCCTGCGGCGCGGCAAAGAAGCGGTGCCGTGGGGGTTGTGTTGTTGGTTTTTTAATCCAAGTGTTCACATGTGCTGTTGGGTGCTTGTGCGCACCCGTGGAGACTTGACAAAAAAAACCCTTTTCACGACGGGACATGGGCGGGCGCTGGATGCCACGAGCTAACACCGGAAACGTGATCTGACGCCCACCCTTGCCCCGCGGTTTCCGGAAACTAGTACCTCGGAGGTACTAGTTTTTTACAGCGCATCTTTGGCGGGAAGCCTCGGGTGAGCCACGGGAGCTCTACACTTCCCAGATGTGGCAGTGAGATCGCACCCGGAAAATCCGCCTATCTTCCGTCTCTCTAGCGTGCCTAATGCTCCATGTGACCGGGGCCACTATCTGTTTGAGCTCTCCAAGGCTCAAGATGTGGTGTTTCTCAGTCCTGCTCTCTGATATACTTTAGCTGGAGGTGTCAGGTTCTGAACCTGGAATCTTTTGCATACAGAATATGAAACCTGCTACTGAACTATATGCCACTGCATGTGATTTGACAGAGTTCATGCAGTATAGTGGTTACACTAGTGTCTGGAAAGCCAAGATTCAAAATTCCACTCTGCCTTGAATCTTGCCTGGTGACTTTGGGCTTCTCTTTAGCCTACTTCACAAGGTTGTTGTGGTCTTTTAGTCTGCCAAACTTCAGGTAGCTGGGGTACCTAGAACCATTTTTTACTTACTTCGTTTGTAGCCTGCCTTTGTTGCTGAGACTCAAGACAGATTACAATTTAAAAAAAAATCAAACAGGTAACATAAAACATCCAATGAAGAATACAGTAAGATTAGGATTACAGAACTGGAAAGCAGTGCAAACAAACAAACAAACAAACACCCATCTAAAGCAAGACATATCATCATACAGAAAGTGGATTACAAATGTAGAATATGAACCATAATGCAGAAGGTGAATTTCAAAGATGGAAGACAATGCAGTAAAAATCAAGCTGATACATACAGTAAATTTGGCCATTGGTTACAATTCTGTTGCACAATGCCTTCTCAGGTAATTTTAAAACACATGGGGGCACACATGGGAGGAAATGCTCCTTCAAAATTTGTGTTTGGACCTTTTAGGCAAGACAGGGTACAAAAGTGATGCTAAAGGAGATCTGAAGTCATTAAAGAGGTGCTAGAAATTGCCTGAGCCAGTTATTAGGGAATAAACATATAAGAGGCAATGAAGTGACTGTGAGTGGGATTCTGCATACAGCTCGTACAGTTATGAACTTTGGTAATCGGTGCCAGGTAGATCTAAGAGGGTTTATCATCTTTTTAAATTGACATAATATAATTTCCCATACCTCTAGGAAATTTGCCCATCAGTAGTGCAGCTGGAAGCCATGGAAGAGCAAACATCAGGGGAATTAACTCCCCAATAGAAGCAACATGGGTGGAAATACTTAAAGGTTACTTAAAAGTGGGGGTGTACTATCATCCACCTGATCCAACCCTTGAGGCTGATATTGAGATGGAGAAGGAAGGTGACTAAAGCAGATAATTTTATTATACTGGGAGACTTCAACTACCCTCACAATGACTGGGTAACCATGTGTTCAAGTCATGCTATAGAAATGAGATTCCTAGACATCATAAATGCTAAAGAAAGATGGGGACATTTTTTTGGTTCTATGTTCACTGTGGAAAGTGTGGGGCATGTACCCATGCTACAGCCCCTATTTTCAGGAAGGGAATCTGAAGAACTGAGACAAAATTGAGGTGACCAGAGATGAAGTTCTAGACCCACTGGGGAAATTAGAAAAGAATGAGTCTCTAGGTCCTGAGGGCATACAGCCAAGAGTTCTTAAAGAACTCAGATGTGAGGCAGCATATACTAATCCGTATATGAACCCTATCGCTAAATTCAGCTGCTGTACCAGAACACTGGAGATGAGCAAATGTGGCACTAATTTTTAAAAAGGGATTCATAGGGGAACCAGGAAATTACAGGCCAGTTGGCCTAATGTCTGTCCCAGGCAAACTAGTAGATACTGTAATCAAAGATAGAATTGTTAGGCATATAGAGGGACAAAGCCTGCTGAGGGAAAATCAGCAGGGCTTCTGCAAAGGGAAGTCCTGAGTCACCAACCTTTTGGAGTTCTTTGAGAAAGTGCACAAAAGCACTGGAATATTTGGCTGAACAAGAGGTTATTCCAAGTGAATTTAAAGCTTTCAATTTACTTCACCAAAGGACAAGTACAGGAACAAAGAAAACTGCATTGCTGTCACTATTAGACTAATATCCTACTGCACTTAACAGTACGTAATAGTATGATAGGATATAATCTACCTTTTCCTTTGTAGATATTCAATATATGCTTAAATATGTATGTTGACAATTACATTGTATTCTATTTTTACTTCTCTATGGGCGCGATCACACACACAAGTAGCCATGCCATAGGCACAAATTCTGGGCAGATTTAAAGGGCGTGATCAGACATGAACATCTGGGAAGCACCCCGCACCCATCAGCAACCTGTTTTGCTCTGCCGGAGAAGCAGAGTAAAAAGACAGCAGGGAAAGTCAGGTAGCAAATGGGTTGCTACAGGCCATGGATGGACTTTCCCCTGTCTGATCACTCCAGTGCGCTCTCATGGCATCGGGATGGTCTGATCAGGCCATCTCGACTCGGTGCCATTGTTCCCCCCCTTCTCAGTATGCGCATTATTGCATACTCCATAGAGAGCCCTGAGTGCTGAGACGCAATTCATCGATTCCCCATTTAAGTGCATCGGGAACAAACGGCAAAAAAACCCCACCCAACTCACCCGCGGTTGTGTCTGATCACGCAGTGGCGGGCTGACCCCGCAGCTTCAAAGGACTGTGTGATCATGCAACTGCGGGTCAAATTCCTCTGGAGGGAATAGCCTTGCTCCCCCCCCCCTGCATTATCTCACACATGTGACCACCACCTATGTTTGTTCAACTGAATGTTTTATTGATTGCTTGTGATTTGAAAAATCTTAATAAAGTGTTTGAAAAAGAGAAAGTGAACGAGCATGTAGACAATGGTAACCCAGTAGACATTATATACCTGGACTTTCAAAAGGTTTTTGACAAGGTAATGTACCAATGGCTCCTGAGTAAAATTAGGAGTCATGGGATAAAAGAATGGCTTCTCTTATGGATTTAAAACTGGTTAAATGAGAGGAAGCAAAGAGTAGGAATCAATGGACAGTTCTCACAACAGAGGGAAGTAAGCAGCGGGGTCCCACAACGATCAGTATTGGGGCCGGTATTTTTAAATGATTCATAAATAATCTAGAACTAGGGTTGAGTAGTGTAGTGGCCAAGTTTGTAGATGACACAAAATTATTCAGGAGGGTGAAAAACAAGGCTGGCTGTGAAGAGCTCCAAGAGGACCTCCACAAACTGAGTGAGTGGGGTGACAATGTGGCAAATGAAGTTCAGTCTTGGTAAGTGTAAGGTGATGCACATTGGAACAAAAACATCTCCCAACTTCAGGTATAGGCTAATGGAGTCTGAACTTGCTGAGACTGAGAAGGGAAAGGATCTTGGGGTTGTAGTGGATAGCTCAATGCAAGTGTCAACCCAGTGTGCTGCTGCAGTGAAAAAGGCAAATTGCATGTTAGGGATTATTAGGAAAAGGACTGATAATAAAATGACCAATATTGTAATGTAAAGATCTATGGTGTGGCCTCATTTGGAATACTGTGTACAGTTCTGGTCCTTGTATCGCAAAAAAGACATCACAGAGCTAGAAAAAGTACAGAGGAGGGCAACCAAGACGATTAAGGGAATGGAGCACCTTCCTATGAAGAAAGGCTAAATAATGTAGGGCTCTTCAGTTTAGAAAAGAGACAGCTAAGGGGACATGATAGAGGTTTATAAAATGATGCATGGGGTGGAGAGAGTTGACAAAGAGACATTTTCCTCCCTCTCCCAAAATACTAGAACTCAAGGGCATCCAATTAAGCTGTTGGGCAGTACGTTCAGGACGGACAAAAGGAAATTCTACTTTATACATAGAGTGATTAACATGTGGAATTTGCTGCCAGAGGATGTAGTGATGGGCACAGGAATAAATAGCTTTAAAAGGGGATTAAACAGATTCAAGGAGGATAGCTACTAGCCATGGTGACTGCAGGGAAGCTCCACATTTAGGAGCACTAAACCTCTGAATCCCAGAGCCAGGAGGCAACATTAGGGGAAGGTCTTGGCCTCTATGCCCTCGAGAGGAACTGAATGGCCACTGTTTGAGACAGCATGCTCTACTAGATGGACCATTGGTCTGATCTGGCAGGGCTCTTATGTTACTAGGAGCTACAATCATGTGTGGTTATATCTGATTGCCTCCCCACAGGAAATTGACCGGTGTCAGATACAGTGTTCAGAGGAACTAACTCATGGATCCGGCTGCATTGTTTTAGTGGTTTGCTCCTCCCCTCCCCAGTCAGCTTCTCATTAATGGAGGGAATCCACTGTTGCCGTGCTTGTAATGTTAGTCTCAGATCCAGCTGGGAAGTCCGTTTCCCTTTGGTTTTCCGTTTGCTTCCCAGGCACTTAAAGGGCTGAGGAAATTCTTGCTCTAGAAGCCAAGGCTCTCCCGCCTCGGTGCAGGGAGTTATGACTCTGCAGCTGATGCTGCCCAGCAGGAGCACATGCTCAAATCCCTACACGTTACCTCACTGTCCCTTAGCGAGAAATGCTGGGGGTTAACATGAGCCAGCTGCAGCTGATCAAAGCAATTAAAAGGGGGAAAGGATTCCAGTCCTGTCTGCATCCAAGCCTTACATTTGTCAACAATTTATCACAGTTTGGAAAGTGCTAAAAGGCTTCCAAAGGGATTTTGATTTTAAGATAGATGAAAAGAGGTGAGGGAATAACTTAACAGCTGGATGGAAAATCCTAAAAAAAGTAATAAATATTCACAGCAGGCTTCTACATCATCTCATGTGCTAATGTCATATATTGGCACTAGTCTCGATATGATCCTCCTCTTTGCTCATATAAATAAAAGTGCTGTGGCTATTCGTAAATGACTGGTTTTGATTTGCAGCAAGCAGAGAGTAGGGTTCGATCCTACCCAATGTCCTCTTACCACTATCTCTTCAACCTATTAAATATAACTTAACATATGCCCCCCCCCAAGCCTATAGGTACCAGTGAGAACTGGGTTTTGGACCCTGATCATATTTTAATTGCTAGGTTTCTACCTTGTAACATCAAAATTATACTGCCTCAGAATGTGCAGAGATTATAGCTACACTTCTATGCTAATTTCTGAATAAACATCCATAGAATTGGGCTGTACGATATTGTATACTTTCCTCTACAGACATGATGGCGGAAGCAGCACAAACCTTGGAAATGTGAAGCCTTTGTAGTTATAGAACTTTGTATAACAGCTGAAGCCATTCTCAGTTTCTTGCCCTGAGGTAGCATTTTTTCATCTCAAGTAAAATATTACCTATGTTAATATGTCAGTTATGTATAGTACCTTCCTATATGTTTGACTTGCTATGTTCTGTTTTCTCTAAATAACATCCCCCCCTTGTGATTGTTTTAAGCCTGAGATATTCCAAAGCTTTGGCCATTCAGCAAGGCCTCGCCCTGCTTAATGTTATTTATGAATATAACATTTCCAAACAGTGAGGCTGGAAAGCTTCATATGTTAAATATCAAAGTGATGCATAGTTCCAGCAGTTCTGGTTTCTGGGTTTTTGTTGTGGTGGTGGTGGGGGACGACCAAGTAGCTCTTCTTAGTGTGGTATTGGCCAGCAGGATAGTGAGGCTATATTCTGGCCTCAGGTGACCTGATGCTGGGCTCACAGCTAGGCAGTATTCAGGGCCAGGCACCACCTGCAGCTGCAATCCACCTTGAAGAGCAAAAGCATAACAAATAATAACAATATTGTTATATGTAAAAGCTGTGTGTATAGAGGCAAATATTTGTAGCATTCCTGTCTTGAACTGGACATCTCTGTTCCGCCTGGTAGTCACTTAGCTATATATCTTAAGACTCACATGATCCAGCTTTTTTCATACAATCTCTCCCCTATCTCCACTAGAAAGCTAGCATGTCAGTAGAAAGGCCAGGCTACATCCCTGACATGTTCGTTTTCTAGGCAGCGCGATTTTTCTAAAATGAACAAAAAATTAGTACCACCTGGACTCCCATTTTCCACTGCATTGTTAAAGATACAATGTATCAGTAGAATGCCTCAAATCTCCAAGGCTTTGGTAATGAGGCTTGGGCACTTGGCACCCAGCATCCCACGACTGAGCCCACAGATGTGTTTTTAGTTCTAGGACTCCTGTCTGGAGCAGCTGCAGTAACTAAGGGCTGCTTCAAATATAGCATAATTCCTATCCTCAAAATGAGGGTACTTCAGGGTATGAAACAACATGTCACCTATAGTGTTTAATGGCTACACATATATGAATTTTACTGCTTGCTAGGAAGCTGTGGCCAGTGTGTTTACAGTACATGCACTGAACAACATTTGTTACGTGATTTATTATCCACATCTTATAACCCCCCTTTTTAAGCCAGAGCCATGATTCAATATATGTAATTATCAACATGGCCAGATCTGTTGATACTTGAATCCAGAGGCTGGAGCCATGAAGAGACAAGACAGATCTTTCTATGAACCTGGAAAATGTCCCAGATTTAATAAAATAAAGTCATTGGGGGAGTTAACTCCCCCCCCCGATAATAGAAGCAGCACCTGTAGCTTTAGGAAATGAATGTCCTCAGTGGCCATTGCTAGGCAACCACACAGTATTGTCAGCTCTAACCCATGTTTTGTTGTTGTTAGTAAATGGCAGGGGGAATGGGAGGGCCCTTTCCAGGGCTGTCTTGGCCTTTGAGGGAAGACTCCTTGGGTTCAGGCCCACCAGCACTGATCTCTGTCATCTGGACATCAGTTGTAATTCCAGGAGAACTCTAGCCACCACCTGGAGGATGGCAACACTAGGTGAGATATACATGGAATAATATAGTTGAAGATGGGGTTAGGTAAAAGAAGAGGAGGAGAAGAAGAGATTGGATTTATACCCCGTCCTTCACTCAGAGTCTCAGAGCGGCTTATAAACTCCTTTCCCTTCTCCTCTCCACAACAGACACCCTGTGAGGTAGGTGGGGCTGAGAGAGCTCTTTCGAGAACTGCTCTTTCAAGAACCGCTCTTGTCAGAACTATGGCTTGTCCAAGGTCATCCAGAAGCTGCATGTGGAAGAGTGGGGAATCAAACCTGGTTCTCTCAGATTAGAGTTCACACACTTAACCACTACACTAAACTGATAGGTTGGTGGGTGGGTGGTAAGGAGAGAAGGAAGCAGGGAAAGGTGAGGATATGGGGTTTGCCAGGAGGAAGGAAAGAGGAAATACTGTAGGGAAGGGGGTACAAGGGGGGGAATGAGGCACCCCCCTGAAAATCTTTGCAAATCTCCATCATGAAACTGGGCCCAGCTCAGTGGCTGGCACTGTACAACTGGACCATAATTTTTCTTGGTAGAGGCTGCCAGGAGGAAAGGAGGGAAAGCTGAAGATGGGGGGGGTATAAAAATAGGTTGCCGGGTGGGCAGGAAGGAAGCAGGAAAAGGAGAGAACCTATAGGGGCTTTCAGGGAAGGGAAGGGAAATACTGGGAAAGGGAAAATGAGATGCCCTCCACAAATCCTTGCAGGTCCATTGCTTTTCTTTGTATATTTGTGGAGCTCTGAATGAGCAGATCAAGATGGTTTTTCTTTACCTCTCAAAAATAACAGGCACAACCCCCCACCCCAATCAGCTGTGATATCAGACATTAAGCACTGCCTAGGATCTCCTTTGGAAGACTCCAAGTGACATATCATTGCCAGAGAACTTGCTTCTCTAGGGAAAATGGAAGCAACTGGACATGGGGGAGAAGTGTTAGTGTTTTCAGCTTTACAACATTAAGACAATAGTCCAGCACAGGGGTCTTCATATATTTTGAGCTTCTGGGCACCTTTGGAATTCTGACAGGGGGTGGTGGGCCACAGCCACAAAATGATCTTATCAGTTGTGGTATCTGCAAGGCAGCATGGAAAGCTTCTGTGTGCATTTTGTGGTGGCAGTGGCTTGAACCTAATGAATACCGGACCCACATGTCCTTCAGTATTGCGGAACTGTAATAATTAATCTCCTGGATTTCCCCGTAGAGCCAGGTGAATGATGACAATAGCTCATATCCAAAGGTGTGTGTGTGGATCCTACCATATTCTCTGCCCTGAAAGCCAATGGCTCCTGACACTTCGACTGTCTCCACCCTAACACAGAATTGGCCTAGTTAGTCCTTCGTTATGTATTCTGACTGGCAGTGGCTTTCCAGGCCCTGGTCCAAAGAACTCATATCCTTTCCCCGTTTATCACTGGCCTTCATTTCCCTCTCTCCTGTGTCGAATTTGAGATTGTATACTCCTCAGGGTAGGGATTTGTTTTCTCTGGCAAACCGCATGCTGCACACCAGTGGCACTCTGCAAAGCAATACCTAAGTAAATAATAGCGTTCATCTGCAGTGGAATTGATGGGTCGGTATGGGGTTCGTGGATAAGAGATGGGGGGGGCGGTACTGAAAAGCACGCCCCCGTGATGTCTGCTGAGTGGGACGTTTGACAGCCTCTCACTTTGAGCAGGGCAACCCTTTCTGAACAGCAGCTCTCTCTCTCACACACACATCCAGCCCTTCCCGCCGCCACCGTCAGCCAGAACAACAACTTCCGAAACGGGCGGGAGGGTTTTGTTTTCTAGTTCTTGCCCAGGAGAGCTGCGGCAAGTCACGACCCCCGAAAGCGGCAGTGCCTGTTCTTCTTTCCCTCGCTCGGAGCTGTTGCTTTGCCGGTGCTCGCTTGGAGCGTACTGCTCCCCCAACAGGCAAAACTTTCTATTCACAAACACACTCACACTGACGTCTTTTGCGCATTTCCTGCATTAGGGAGACAGACACAGAGAAAGAGAGAGAGCGAGAGAGAGGTGGGGTGGCGCTTCTCACTGGCGAGCCGAGCCGAGCCAGCGGCACAAGAGCCGTCCAGAAGGCTATTGGGTGGGATCACGGTCCTTATTTTGAAACACAGCAAAACAAAAATCTCCCGAGCGGTCCGGTCCGGAGCAGTCTCTCCTCATGCATTGGATTCGATCCACTGGATCCTTGGCCTTGGAGGAGGAGGCGGAGGAGGAGAAAGCGAGGAGGCTCCTGCAGCCGATGCGGATGTAAGGTTCCCCGGGCTGTGTGATTTTTCAATCGGGAGGCTGTGAAGTAGGCAGGGCTGCTTGGTTTGGTGTTTCTGGTTCCCCCCCTCCCGCCTTCCCTCCCTCCCTCTCCTCTGTTGTTGCTGCTGCCGCCGCCGCCGCTGCACAGACAAGACAGCACTAGCGCGTGCAAGAGCCTCGGATTGCTTTTTGCAGGAGACGGATCCAGGATTATGATCTAGAAAGGAAAACAAAAGGAAGAGGAGGGGGCGAAAGTCTGTGTCACAGCCACCCTCCGAGGATCTCTCGATTGTTGCTCGGATTGCATTTGGGATTTCTGCAAGCAGGGACGTCCCCCCCCCTCCCTTTCCCTCCTGTCCCCTCCCTGTTTTTCCGTTAGAAAACACACAGGCGAGGAAATACATATATGTCTGTACATATGTGTGCGCGCGTGTGCCTTCATTCACTGGATGTCTCAAGAGGAAAAGCGAAATAATCATAGGTAGCAAAAGCAACAAGAAGGAGCCCCCAAATAGCCTTAGCCTCCTCCACCCCTTCGCTCAAACCTGCCTTATTTATTGGAGAAATCTCCTCACCTCCCTTCTCACTCCAGAGTGTGCTTGATCCCAGGAAAAAAGTGAAGCCATCTAACCATGGTGGTTTTCAATGGCATGCTGAAAATTAAAATCTGCGAAGCGGTGAATCTTAAACCCACAGCCTGGTCACTAAGGCATGCGGTGGGACCCAGGCCTCAGACCTTTCTGCTGGACCCTTACATTGCCCTCAACGTGGACGATTCCAGGATCGGGCAGACCTCGACCAAGCAGAAAACTAACAGCCCTGCCTGGAATGATGAGTTTGTTACTGATGTTAGTAATGGCAGGAAGATTGAGATGGCTGTTTTCCACGATGCCCCCATTGGGTACGATGATTTTGTGGCAAACTGCACTATCCAGTTTGAGGACCTGCTGCAGAATGGGAGCCGCCACTTCGAGGACTGGGTGAGTGATCAGACCATGTGCTTGGGTCTGTGTCCCTCCAGTTTTACAAGCTTTGAGCTGGAGGGAACGTGTCCCTTTGTTTGACAGAGGTGTCAGCAAGGTGAAATGGTTTGAATGGGCTTTGTTGATGCTCAGGCAGGTGGTAGAACTGGAGATGCAGGTGCTCTGAACTGGCATGTGGGAATGAAGACATTAAAAAGGGTATGGCCTTAACCCTGACAGTTGCCATTGTTATTTTCATCTGGGAAACTTCTGTGTCCCAGGAGCAGCCAGCTAGATATTATAATTCCTAGGCTTGAATGCTTACCAGAACATGTATGAACACTGATGCTGCAGTTTGGCTGTGATTGCCTCTTAGTTGTCATAACATCATGCTGTCCAGCCCATCACTTGAATCTAGGCAAATTTCTTTGCCACAGCTGGCCAGTTCATTGTTGATGGCAAAGCTAGTGTCAATGTGCTTTCTGTTTTGTGTGTAGATATACACGCCGTATAATCTCGTGGAGCCCTAGCATGCCAGTGAAATAATAGTCCCAATATTGCTGGGTATGGTACCCAGAATTCTGAAACATCTTCATGTATTGCTTTCTGCTGCCTGTGTGATGGACAGATCTAGTGGTAATTATCTTAAGAGTGTCCTGTCTCTTCTGGACACCCCCCCCCCAGTGACTCTTGCATTTAAGGATATCATGATGTAACAGGACTGACAGGTGGGGAAGCTGATTGACCATTGTATAGAAGCCTGGGACATGTAGAACTGAAGGTAATACAAAAGGTAGCTAAAAAGCTGTAAAATATGTTGACAATAAGCAATAAAGCAATCCTTTCTGATTGAGAGATTGATCTGTCAGAAACCAGTTTAAGGCCTGTATTTACTGTGGACAGTATTTACAAGGACAGTATTTACTGTGCCCTTGGGAGTCTGTCTGGGCTGACATCACGCAGGGCTTGAGCTTGCAAGCACTCTGCTCTCTTGACTGTAAGTAGAAGATAATTACCTGGACATGAGATTTCAGGTCCACGAGGTTTCTTCTACCAATAGTAAAGGAAGGAGAGGAGTGAGCTGGTGAGCCCTGGGCTCCCCCTGAGTGTTATATTCCTGGAGATTAAGTAATATTTCAAATGTGCCCCTCCAGGATTTTTGTTGGGTCAGGGATAGCATTATGTGATTATGAAACCATGAGTAGAACATAATTGAATTTAACAGACGGGCTGTGATGCTTGGTCATATAAACACATTTGCTGTTGCTAAGAATATTCTAAGAAAAATTGGTTGATCTATAAATGTGGCCTAAGGTGTTTGCATAATTCTGCATGAGATCTTACTGAATACATGAATGTTTTCTTTAAAAGAATGATCAAACTGTTCATATTACCACTATGGCACAAAGAGAAATTAGTGACATTCCAGACTGCTTTATGGATTGGCTAGGAAGCTGATGATGTATGTATGTATGTGTGTGTGTATATATATATATTTAAATTTCAAATTTCAAATTTCTCTGCATAACTTTAAACGTACTCTCTGCTGTAGGTAGAAAACATGTACATTTCTGATCAGAATACTCCTGAGCCCCAAGGGTGTTTCACTTGTACAAGAACTGAAAGTCTACAAGCTTTGGTCATTTCTCCTGGAATGATCTCAATAGGATTATTCTGAAAAAAAAGTGATTTGAAGATTACAGTGTTGGAGAGTAACTATGGGGCAAGCAGGAATGTGATACTGATAAGTGTGCAAATTTTGCAAGTTTCCTGATTTCAGATGTTTTGGTTAGAACGTAACACTAATTCCATATTACTGTGGTGTATATTATCTTTTCCCTCTATGTTTTGGGAGTCTTATTTTGAATCAATTATTTTTCACAGTTATTCGTATGGTACATTTAAGTACAAATTAACTTGTAGTCTCAGTCCTTGGTAGGTCCCAGGTAATGGCCATTACTACTCCCTGTTAACAGAGAGGAGAACTGAGGCTTGCCAAAAGCTATGCAGGGTTCTTATAGCCAAGCAGGGATTGAGCTCAGTTGTTTGAGGTCCGCTGAATCCTACACTGTGACCTACAGGACTGCATTAGGTCCCAGATGCAAAACCATTGCAAAACCTTTACAATGTAATCCTATGCTCAGAAGTAAGTCCCATATTGTGGCTGAAGCAGAGCTTTGCAGCTGCACTGCCCACAGGTGAACATATGAAGTTGCTGCATGCATTGTGTGGTGGGAAGTGGTTTGAACACAAATTCTCTGCCCCGAAAGCAAATGCTGCAAATGTGTGTTCAAACTCTCTTCATTCTCACACTGAGTCAAACCATTGGTTTATCTAGCCCAGTATTATCGTCTACACTATGACTGGCAGCGGTTTTCCAGGATCTGACACCAGTATCTCCCATCACGTTACCTGAAATCCTATTTTCTTAAGTTGGGGAGCTTCAGTTCCTCCAAATGTGTGGAGGTGCTAGCATGTATGTGTCTCCCTTGTAACATAGGAACCAAGAAACTAGCATGTACGTGTCTCCCTTGTAACACAGGTAGCTGAACCAAGAAACAGATACTTTGTGCACACAAGGCATGTTCCCCCAGCTGAGCCACAGTATGCATTCAAATCCCCCAAATGACAAGGATTAGATATGTACTTTATGTATTACGTGTACAAAGAGTACACTTTTGCTTCTTAAATTGGGGGTAGCAGAAAACAGAGAGAATGTATACAGTACAAAACACCAAATTATCATCTAACTGTAGCAGTACAGTAATGTACTGAGATGCTGCCATTGTCAGGTTCTGAAAGAGAAATATTGGATGCTTTTTATATCTGTAATGGGAATGATTAATTTTTTTCCCTGACAGTGGCTTCCTGAATTATTGCAAAGGGGTTGCCGTGTTAGTCATTGTAGCAAAATAAAACAAAAGTCGAGTGGCTGAAGACCAACAATGTTTATTTCAATATGAGCTTTTGGGAAGTGAGCTATGACTTATGAAAACTCATATTGAAATAAATGTTCATAGTTTTTCAGGTGCCACTGTAGTTTTGTTTGATTTTTCTGATTTATTAACGAGTTGTTGTTGTTGTTGTTGTTGTTGTTTTAAAAAACAGCATTTGAATGCATGAAATTGACTGTCAGGGTCTACTCTGACTGGCAGCAGGTCTCTTGGGTTTCAGGTAGAAGTCTTTCACATCCCCTCCTACCTGATCCTTTTAACTGGAGATTCCGGGGATTGAAACTGGGACCTTTTGCATGCCAAGCAGATGCTCCTCTACTGATCCATGACTCCTCCCTACAAAGAAACCTATTCCTCATCTTTGTGTCAAGTGCTAGACAAACATGCCCTAAAATTAAGAGAAGCAATAGAAGATGTCTAACATTTTCCAGCTTTTTAAAATAGCTAATAACATCTTAGCACAGTTTGAAAGAAGTCAGTGTAACTCAAACAATCTTGCAAAATCATGCATCTGTAATTATGTATTTATTGGTAATATATGTATCCACAAGGTGTCTAACAAAATATTTTAAAAGTATAATACATGTTATACTGGAATTAGGACAGCAGCAGAAGTTAACCTAGCCAGGAAACCAACAGTAAGATCATCAACTCCCTGCTTCTTTCTTTCATGACAGATGAGTTTTTTGATTGACTGTGCTCTGTATCTTGGTGAATCATTCATAACATTTGAAAGAGAGATTCTTGTCGTGTTGCTAAAACTCCAGATGTTTATGGTCATTCCCCTCTTTGTCAAATAACGACAGTTTTCATCTGGGGGTTGCACGTTGGACAAGAAGCAAAGTTGTCGCCTGTGAAAATTATCAGTTGGCTCATACTAACAGCTGCTTCCAATTTAAATTGTGGAACATTTCAAATTTAAATTAACATAAATGGTCTATATAGTATGAACTAGGTGAAGATTTTGCATATCTTAAAACAACTGTACTTGCATTGTACCTGCTTGGGAAAGGAGCATAGTTCAGTGACAGAGTGCATGCTGAAGGTTTTCAGGTTCATTCCAGTTAAAGGCTCTCAGCTAGCTGGTATTAGGAAAGAAATTTCTGTCTGCCTGAAATTCCTCTGTCTGGAGAGCTGTTTCCGCTCATTGGACCAATACTGGACCAAGAATCTGGCTTGTTATATGGCATGTTTATATGTTCATTTACCATAGTTGGCATATATACATAATATATTTTAGAGTCTCATATATACTTTTATTTTTTAAAAAGGGTTCCAGTAACAAAGAAATTGTTTCATGGTTTCCCCCAAATCTCATATTTACTAGATCCTTCTGTTTCCTTTAATACGTCATTTATTTGTATAGAAAGTCTTCCACTTTCTGTTGGGCCACTCTTGTTAGCGGTGTTTCTGTTACCTTCAGATCCTTTGCAAACACTATCCCTGCAGTAAAATTTAAATGACCTGGGCATGATGAAGGCAGTGGAGAATATTAGAGGAATATTGCAACTCACACCTTCTAGCTAGTGTTGACTCTATGGTCTGATACTTTTACTATCTTTTTAGTGTCAGCGTAAATGGTATGATGTTCTGGTCTCAAGTCTGCACTTCCTTCTTACAGTAGCATCATCAAAATCCTCATACATTGATAACATGGCCTGTCCGCATATTAATAGCTTGACTGTGTTCTGCCAGAAAGCAAAGATAAATTTAAATGGAACATTTACAAGCAAATGTCATTCTTTATTTGCAAATGTCAGCTCTAGAAGGAGATTGCAGATTGTGTTCTGTATCCTAGAATAATTCTTTGCGGGGATGGGGAATATGTAGAGATGGCATCTGAGTCAATTCATGAACGGCATACTGTTTTTGTGGGAGAAACACAGCCCTTGTGTAGTTAGTCATTTCACTTCTTGTTTGTCTTACTTCATTACTTGTATCTTAATGTACTATTTTGAGAGATTAGTCATCAACCTTTCTGGGACCAGGATTCACCTTTAATCTCCACCTGTAATGTGGGACTCCACTCTTAATCACTGACCGTACATTTCTTTACACCTGTGCTTTTTCTTTTTGTGTTTTTTACTCTTTCTGTTTTTCGCACTCTGTTTCTACCTCTTGAGAAAAAGTAGACAACAAAAAGATAATGGTGAGGGTGCTACTGCTGTGACCTACCTTAGGTCAGTAACATTGTTGCTCACAGAGCCCAGCTGACAACCACTAGTTTTCAGAGATTAGAATGTGTTTTTTCTTCTTCTTTTCCTTGTAGGAAGATGTTGGATATTTTTCTCTCTGTTACAGCCATGATGTAGATTGATTCCATGGTTACAGAGCAAGCACTCACAGTGATACACAAGTACAGTGCTTGGAATCACGATAGCAACTGTTGTACTAGGAAAAATATGACACGCATGCTCAAAAAGGTTTTCCCTTTAGCCTATGGAATATTAGGGGTTCCCCAGATAACTTAATTCTTTGGTAGTTATCGTTCATCTTCAAGGTAGAGCTATATCTCATGGGCATTATCTGTGAGAAGCCTTATGGAAGACATTTACTACTACACAGCAAATTATTCCTTTTAAGATGGGGTAAGTGGTTTGCTTTAGGGGGAGGGCGGGGTATAAATTAAATGAATTAAATAAATAAATCCATTATAGTGATGCCTGTCCATTTCTAGTAATAGTAATTAGGAAGGTGCTGTTTTTGCAAGTAGAGTTTCTTTCCTTCTTTCTTTTTTGCACATTGATTTTCAGATTCTTCTAGAGTGCTAGAACATTTACTTCAAAGCATGTGATGGCACGTGAGCATCATGAATAATATCACAGCTATTATAAAACTAACACTCAGAATGTGCTGCAGGTTATGACAATTGTGTAAATGACAAGCTGAACATGAGTCTTGTAATGACATACAAAGCTATTACATCCAGATCATTGGCCCGCTTGACCCAATACTATGTATGCCGACTTTACACGGCAAGTGATTAAAATGAGGAATTCACCACCAGAGGATGTAGTGATTTCCACGGGCATGGAGAGCTTTAAAAGGGATTCACACAGATTCATAGAGGATAGGTCTATCAGTGGCTACTAGCCATGGTGACTAAAGGGAATCTGGTATGTAAAGGGAACTTCCATGTTCAGAGGCAGTAAACCTCTGAATACCAGTGCCAGTAGGCAACATGGCTTTGTCCACTATACCCTGTTGTTGGACCTCTAGAATAACTGGTTGGCCACTGTGTGAGACAGGATGCTGGACTAGATGGCCCAGCAGGACTCATATGTTCTTATGATTAGCTGCAGATAGGACTGTCCAGACTCACTAACCTGAGGTCGTTTTGCCTGGAGGAGCCAGGGTCTGAAACCAGGAGTATCTAAGTGCTATAAGTCTGAAGCTATAAGTCGGTTCCTGTCACTTAAAGCTGCCATACAAAGTCAGACTACCCACAGGTCTAGACTAGTGTAGTCTTCTCTGACCAGCAGTAGTTGAAGAAGACCTCAGGCAGAAGTCTTACCCAGCTATGCTGCCATTTCACTGCAGATGCCAGGTGCTGAACCTAGGACCTTCTAAATGCAAAACATGTGCTCTTTCACTGAGCTATGGTGCTTTCACGGAGCTTTCAGCGCTTTTGTTATTTATGTATTCATTTTTTCTTCATCTATAGCTAACCTTTGTCCCAGTAGGGACACAAAGAGGCTTATGGTATTCTGCTCTCCCATTTTATCCTCACAACAACTCTGAGGTAGTTAGGCTGGGAGTGTATGATTGGCCCTAGATCACCTAGCAAGCTTCTAGAGGAGAGTGGGGATTCAAGCCTGGATATCTCAAATACTAGTCGAAAGCTGTAACCACCATGTGTTTCCCATCAGTGTTCTCCTGTGAAACAAGGATCACAAAAAGTGACTGAAGATATCAGTTGCAATGCTCTGTGCAGTTTGACTACTTGAGCCCCATTGACTTCAGTGGGATTTGAGTAACCTAACAAGATACATAATTACAGACATAATGGAAGTGGAAAGGTCATTATGGCAGTTTGGATAAAATATCACAGAACAGCTATGATAAATATAAATTTTGAATAAATGATCTCACTCTGGTTTATACACATGGAAGCTGTCTTCTTTTTTCTGGAACATTCTCCAAGGACACCTCCTAAAGACCACCTTGTACCACCTCAAATCCTCTTCCAACCCACCTCTTTTCTTTTGGCTCATTCTGTTTGTTTTCATCCCTTATCAAAATGAAGCCTCTCTACGTGTTACTTCATTTCTTCTCATTCTTTCATTATCCTTGCCTCTTAGTGCAATTCTAAGAACATATTCCTGGGAGCAAGTCAAATTAAATAGACCTGAGCTGGATTTTGAATAGTCTTATTAATTGCACTGATTATTCTCCATATGTCTCTTTTAGACTCAGTTCCCCATCTTTAAAATGAGAACAACAATAATATTTTATTCCACTGTGATAGTATATTTTGCCCTCAGAAAGAATGTATAGGACTAATTCACTATATCATCTGGAAGTAAAACCAGAAGCATGGATAAATTTCTACCTAATTTATACACAATTAAAGTCCAGTTCTTACAAGCAACTGAATCAAGTGATAAAGTTTTCCTGGGCAGGATCATTTTAGTTGGCATTTTGATTGGTCTCTTGTTTTTTAAAAATACCTTGTATGTAGAAAGCGTTAGTGAAAAGGATTCATTCTAGCTTTTTTCTGGTGTTTTTTTTCTGTCTTTATGTAAAAAAGAACTGTTTCAGCAAGGCAGTCTCTTTTCAGACTGCCCTTTCCCCCGCTACCTGGTTTATTTAGTGATAGCCAGGGGTCATTTTATAGAAAAAGAGGTGCAGGAGCTCATTAGAAAACTGATTTGCATATGCCACACACCCTGACATCACCAGAAGTGTGTCGGAAGGCAACACCCACCACTGGACTCTTTTGGATAGCTAGCTATTGGGGGGGGGGGAAACGTGCAGATCTGTCCTCGCAGAGGAGGGAGAGCTTGTACGTCAAGGGCCCTGAGGCCTGGTTTGGGATGCCAGGTGGGGGGGGGGGACACACGCAGATCTGCCCTCACAGAGGAGGGAGAGCTTGTACCTGAATGTGGGATGGGGGGGGGGCTCTGCAACTTACCTGGCTGCTTCTTGCTCCTTGTGGCCCGACTGAGGGCTGCTGAGAGCTGGGAGCTGGGCTTGTTGCATGTGCCTACCCCCTGGGCTCCTTACTGCCAGAGCTCTACTCCTGTGCGCTTCCGCAGGAAATGACCCCTGGATAGCAAAGATATTGCTTAATCACATTTCATTTCTGGAAGAATGACTGTGGCATCAAGTGTATAACTGTGGCATTGCTGCATGGACAAGGATTACCTAATCTGGCAGCTAAGGTCAGTAGAAATGAAACAGCATGTTCACTGAAAGGATGCTGTCATAAGTGGTCCACAGCAGTTCATTTTCTGGTAGAGGACTTCTTCTTTTGGACATCAGCTCCTTCATAAGAGTTTTCTTTCCTGTAACCTTTTGGGACCAGATGTGTACCTTTAGAGGGCATGAAGGACATACTCTTAGATACAGGAAGCAGAAGACAAGCCATGGTTATTGCTGTTTTTCCAACTCAGGGTAGATTATTAGAAAAAGGAGAGGCGCAATCACTGTCTTTAGCTACAGAATGTGATGCTCTATTCTGTCACTATCTCAGTCAGAGGGCTGATACAGCTCTAGGAGGTGCAATTGGTAGCCCAGTTGAGGGTCACATCTGTGGGATATACAGACTCCCCAAAACCCGAGGTGTAGTCAACATGATTCTCTCATGCAGATGCCAAGAAATCAACCCCACCAAAAGGGTAATTACACTTTATGTGCAAATTAACATACAAATTTGCTTTCAGAAAATCTATATCTAGCAAGGTCCAAGACAGCTCATTAATGATTCCACAGAGGAAGCATATCACTGTGATCAACCTTTAACAAATATGTAAATCTCACCTCACTGTTGGTGAGGATGTAGATGAAGGGACAGTGTTACCCATGACATGTGATGCATGTGAAAAAGTATAAAAGTGTTTGGAAACAAGCTTGGAAAAATTAAAATCACAAAAGTAAAAATAAGGCAGGATTAAATTATCTCTTTTTATTACTTATTTCCAAAAGAAGCACATAACTACACAACCCCCATCACATTTATTTATGTATTCCTAACCCATCCTTTGAGTAGCTCAGAGTGGCTTCTGATAAAAGAGTTCCAACTTTTCACAACAAACAAAACAATGACAGAACACAAGGGGGGGAAATCTGCCCACCAATATTCTCACTCCCATGATAGCTTGAAGGCTAGAAAAAGCTGATTGGTGAACTTAAATGTATCAACTACATTTGGTCAAAGGGCTTGTGAAGACAAACTCCTTTCAGCTTAAAGGGACCATTGGCATTATATTTATATAAATTTGTTACTACTGATAGCCAGAAAGAAGTCATTCTGGTTGGATTAGATTTCTGCATTAAAAATCCTTGATATATTTTTCTGGTTATCGCTTAGGCTGGCTGAAATCATTCCTTGTAGACTGGGCTCAAAGTGTTGCAGCTGGAGATCAGTTATCATCAGTATAGGGTTTGTCCTGCGGAGTCCCACTTTAAATGTAAAGTCCTTAGAAAAAATTACTCCTAGTTTTGGTATTGGATGCCATCAGAATGCTGATGATGCCCAGCTCTGTATCTCTCTATCCAAATCTCATGGGGATGTGGTAGAGGTCTTGAGCCAGTGCCTGACTGCTGTGGTTAAATGGCTGAGTATGAACAAATTGAATCTGAGTCCTGACAAGATGGAGATAATGCTGGTTTGGAAGCCTGAAGTCTGGAGATACATTGTGCTTCCTACTTTTGATGGAATTCAGCTGGCTCTTGCTGACTTGGTCAAGTGTCTAGGGGTTATATTGGACCCAGCATTAGTGCTAGTGAGGCAAATTAATAACCACTGCAAAAAACCCAACACTTACTTCCATCTTAGTTTAGTCTGAAAGATGGCCTTGACTTGACTGATCTGGCCACCTGGACTCCCGCACCACAGTAACATCAAGACTAGTGTAATGCACTCTCCTCTCAAAACCTGCTCAGAAACTCTAGTTAGTGGAGAATGCTGCAACTTGGTTATTCTCAGGAACTAGGCATTATATTACACCCCTTCTGCAGTTGATCCATTGGCAGCCCATTAATTACTGGGTTCAATTCAAGGTACTGGCCATCACATACAGAGATCTTAATGGCTTTCGACACTCATATCTTCAGGACCATCTCTCCTTCTGTGCCACATCACGACTTCACTAATTTGAACAGGGCCTTCTACAAATGGGCAAAATCACCAACTGCCTGGCTACTCACATCTTACTGGCTAAAACTCACCTTCAGTCCAGTGGGCCTAGCACCCCTGATCTTTTCCAATAGCCATCATTCAACCTTGCAAAGAGCAATTGAGCGGAAACTCCAGGAGCATGGCCTCTTCCCTCACCTCCTACTGTGTCTTGGGTACCCAAAAGGCAAAGAAACAAACAGTGGCTCTGGGATCACACCCTACAATCAGATCAGGCACAGATACAGAAACATCCAATTATTCTGCAGCATACAAATGATTCTGACCAGCAGATTATTTTAGATTTCTTAAGATCTCCAAATAACAGAGAACCTTTACCCTTGCATGCTTTCATGTCCTACCCTCAACCCTTCTGGAAGGCAGATACCATTGCATCCCACTCCCTCAATGGCTCTGCCCATGCCAGGCAGGGAAAGTAGTGTATCCACCATGTTCTGCTGCACTGCCCATTCTACAATGACATCCAATCTCGGTACATAGCCCCAATCCTATCAACTCTACCAGGAAGACCTGAACAACTTTACATCTCCCTCCTTCTTGCAGATTCCTCCCAGGAGACAACAAATAAAGTAGCTAAATTTTTCCTTTGGGCATGTGGGATACACAAGCGGCTGGCCGAGTCTTAATAATAACCTCCCTGTCTCCATCCCCTCACAATCAGCACTCAATCTTATATTTTATTCTATATTTTTATTTATTTATTATTTTTATCCTTATCCTTATTGTTACTGATCTTGTATTGAAATAAACTTTGAACTGAACCAACTGTCTGGACTTGTGCAGTCTCTGTAGTGGCCCCCATTCTATGGAATGACCACCTGAGGAGGTCAGGAAGGCTCCCACACTTCTGGCTTTCCACAAACTATGTAAACAGGAGGGCATTTTTATAAAGGCACAGGGCTGCATTATAACAGAATGATTCAGGAAGAGGTTTCAGTAGAGGGAATGGGACTGTGGACTATATCGGTGGTGGAAAGTGCTGTTAATTCTCAGCTGATTGATGGTGACCCTGTAGAGTTTTCACTGCAAAAGATAATTAGAGATGGTTTGTCATTGCCTGCTTCTGCATAGCAACCCTGGACTTCCCATCAAAGTACTAACCAGGGCCAACCCGGCTTAGCTTCTGAGATCTGACAAGATTGGGGTAGCCTGGGCCATCCACATCAGGGCTTGAACTATGCTACTGATATGTATTAACTGTTGCTGTATGTTTTTATCGTGCTCTCACTGCATTCATGTTTAATACTTATGCCTTGTTTCAGATTTCTGCAATCCTAGTCCTATTACATTGTTTATTAGATGTCCCTACATCCTATTTGTTGTAGTGACTCACAATACGTAATCCATTTTGAATCTCAGTAAGAAGTACTGTTCTCCTGATTTTCTGCCATTTGTTTTTGCGAATAAAGTTTTACATTCTTTATGATTTTACTGTTCTTTATTGAGACATATGTCAAAATATAAATTTTTAATATAAAAGGAAATTCCTTCTGAGCAACCATGGTGGGGATTTTTTTAAAAAACCCAGCTCTGGTTCCCAACCTAGAGAAAATCCGTTGATTATAATATTTCCTAGGTCATGTAGGATTGCCTGGTGAGTGGGTGAGGCATGGCAGATTGTCTACAAAGAGCCTTGCATCGAGAACTGGTAGGATACTATAGCTGTTTCATTTGTGCCAAAATGCTTAGAAGGAAGGAAAATAAATATGAAAAGCATTCATATGGGAAATACAGCTAGTAGCATTATCCCCTGAAAGGAACATGCTGAAACCAGTAACCTCTGTTTTGTGTGTGCTGATTAAATTGTAGAGGTGGCTGCAGTGCTGGCTGCCCCTGCTTTTAAACTGTTTTAAAAAAACCAACCTCTCCTTGCCTTCTGTGATAACTCATTGTGGTTGACAGAGCGAGGAGTACTGCCTTAACCAGAGGATCCAGAATCAAATCATAATCATTTTAGTGCAGGTCAACCACACATTAACCTTTTCTTATGCTCCGCATAGCCTCTTGGTATCAGAGAAGCCCATTTCCATTCTGTTCTCATATCTGCATTGAATTTATAAGTGCTGTATATAATGTGTAGGATTGTGCATCTAAAGTCCTTTACTTTTCCGCTTCATAGTCAAATCACTATCCTAATCAGTGCAACTTTGTCTTCAGGAGCTGTGCCAATGAACAGTTATCCACCCAGAGGTAACTGAGGGGGCTGGCAGCCAGGATGAATCAGAGGGATTTGTGTCTAGTCCTTTTAGGATGGAGGCAAGTAGCCAGGCCCATTTCCTGTCAAGTCAAGGAGCAAGATCATGTGAGGTTGGGTGTGATCAGGCAGAGGCAAGGAGAGGTATATAAGACCATAAGAAGAGCCCTGCTGGATCAGACTAGTGGTCCATCTAATCCAGCATCCTGTTTTACACAGTGGCCAGCCATTTACTCTAGGAACAACAGAGCACAGAAGCTGAGGCCTTGCTCTGAGGTTACCTTCAGGCACCTGGTATTCAGAGGTTTACTGCCTCTGAATGTTCCCTTTCGTCACCATGGCTAGTAGCTACTGATAGACCTTTCCTCCATGAATCTGTCTAATCATATTGCCTGGGAGTTTGTGTGACACAGTTATCTGAGCATGCAAAAACAGAAGTAATAGCAAGTGTGTGGCAAAGATGAGGGAACATGCTTGACTATGTCACAGTTACAATTGCAAAGGGGTAGCTGTCCTAAGAGGAAGGCAATGGTAAACCACCTCTGTTAGTCCCTTGCCTTGAAAACCCTACAAGGGCATCATAAATTGGTTGCAACTTAATGGCACATTAACACACAGTAACAGCTGTCCTAGCGAAATAAAACAAAACTCCAGTGGCACTTTGAATGGTAACAACACTTATTTCAGTATGAGCTTGTGTGGCCCACAGCTCACTTCAAAACAGGATCACGAAACTGCAGGGGAAAATCGGGCGAAGCCGCGAGTCAAAATGCAGCCCCGCAGCTTCGGGTGTGAAATTGACCAATAGAATCAGGGCAAACGGTGGCGCAACATCGAGGCAGCTCTAGTGCGAAATCAGCCTTGGTGTGAATTCTGCCCTGAATCTTTCAAATGTAAATTCTCAATGTAAGGGGGAAAGGGAGGAGTACTTACAGTGGACTTTAGAATATATATGATAAAAGGCTGTAATTCTAAGCATGCTTTCATGTTAGTAAACAGAATCAAACTAAGACCTTCATGTTTTCACAAAGATTTAAAAATGTGTTTTATTATTTCTGGTTTAGAAAGGAATTAAAAAAAAAAACCTGGCAGCCTTTGCATGTAGAATGCATTATTGCATAATATCTGAGTTAATTACGTGCTTTTGCAAGACATCTGTGTATGACAGCTTGTTGGAATATTGAAGAAATTTTTTAGTCACCTGTGTACAAATTGCTTTCATACAAGACATATTAGATCTGTACTCTGTGATCATTAAATATCTGTAAAAGCAGAAGATGGTTATGACTAAAGCAGTATCCCCCCCCTCCCCCGCACACTGGTATATCTTGAGAGCACAGCTTAGGTATCATAAATTAACTTTTTAAAGGATTTGGTGAGCCCAAAATGCCCATCAAAGAGGCAACTGCCTGCTGTGTTTCTCTGTAATTCATTGCCTCCTTCCCGGGTATGGGCAGTTCAGAATTGATGGAGTGATCTAATCAAACCCAGTGCAGAAGTGCAGCAGCTGACTGCTCTCTGAGGCGTCGGCCTGTTGCAGCTGTGCATGCATTTTGGTGCACCCAGTGCCCTTCTTTCACGTTGACCCTGCTGGGTCCCAGGTAAGCTCCAGAGGCAGCACCTCTGAGGTGTGTCTCGGACAAGGGTGTGGGTGTGTGTGGCTTGGGTGTAGAGGATGATGACAAGCACCAGACATGCCTTTTGCCTCCTCTCATGCTTGTTGCCCTCCAGCCACTTGGATCACTTAGGTAGTGAACTGGTCCAGTATGTAAGAGTCACTGCTCTGGACTTGACTTTACTGATCATAGAGTTGCCAACGTCCTGGTGGGGACTGGAGATCTCCCAGAATTACAGCTGACTTCAAGCTATGGAGATTACTTCCCTTGGAGAAAATAGCAGCTTTGGAGGGCAGACTCTATGGCAATACATTGCTGTGGAGCTCCCTCCCCTCCCCTAACCCTGCCCTCCCAGACTCCACGCCCAAATATCCAGCAATACCTGAGGCCGGCAACCCCACCTGAGCTGACGATTCTTTAAAAGGAAATGGTGTACAGCTTGCAAATAATAAAAAAACTGAAGCCAAAGAGATTAAGGCAGACTGGTGAGCAATATTACCGTTTGTCTCCTTACAAAGGACATTTAGGGTTGCAAGAACAGAAATGTATATGCAAGTTGTGGAAAGAAGGAGCCATTTTATAAGCATGCTTTGATCATTTTACTTCACATGCAGCTAGCTGGGAGATCTTGGGTCAGTCATAGTTCTCTCAGAGCTGTTCTCATAAGAGCAGTCCTCTCAGAGCTCTCTCAGCACCACCTACCTCACAGGATGTCTCCTGTGGGAAGAGGAAGGAAAGGAAATTGTAAACTGTTCTGAGACTCCGAGTGAAGGGCAGGGTATAAATCCAATATCTTCATCTGAGTGGTGATAATCTCTGAATCTGCCGAACATAAATAAGTAAGGAACAGGGCTAATTCTCCAGGCTCCCAGTTCCACCACTCTTGTGTATGTATACTCTCCTATACAAAGCCCCTTCTACGTTAGAACTGTATGCTTGTTTTGTACTAGCTTCAACCAAATAAATCTGGGCACTGTATTTATTTAATCCTGCCAGTAAGCATAGTGCTTTAAAAAATACAAGAGGAAAGCTCTCTGCCCATGGGAAATTCCAAACTAAAGGTGGACATAAGAAGACCCTAGTTCTGTTTCTTTCTTTCTTTGGAATAAATTTTATTAAGTTTTTAAGATACCTGCAGAATATTATAAAGTGCTCGAAGATATTATTCTTTTACCATACAAGAATATGATTATGACAGTTATGGAAGAGGGGGGTTTGCCTGAATCTTGGATGGAAGCAACTATCTCACCGATACATAAAGAAGAAACAGATCCAAAAGAAGTTAAGAATTATCAAGCTATATCTTTGCTTAACTGTGGCTATTGAAAAAAGTCTTATCAGAACGTATACGTTAAGATCAAACAATATTTCTACTGAAAAGGCAATTAAAGAACAATGTCAGAATGGTTCTGAATATATTAGAATATATATTAGATGGCCCTAGTATTTTTGGATGCTGAAGAAACCTTTGATAATGTCGGCTGGCGATGTCTTATTGAACAGATGAAGGAAATGAAATTCGGACCTGACTTTATAAGAGTAGTTGAAGCTATCGATACTAAACAGAAAGCGAGGATAGCTATAAATGATGACTTGACAGATACTGTTTGGATTGAGAAAGGGACAAGACAAGGATGCCCTTTGTCACCACTTCTATTTATCTTAACTTTGGAAGTATTGACAAGAGCAGTCAGGAAAGACCCTGCAACTAAAAGAGCCTCACTTAAGGGTCATAAGTATAAGCTACAAGCATTTGCAGACAATCTAGTATTCATTTTGGAAGACCTAACAAAGTCTATAGAATATTTGTTGAATGAAATTAAAGAGTATGGAGAAATTGCTGGGATGAAAATTAATTACTGAAAGACAAAGGTGATAACAAAGAATATGACTTCTAACCAGAAAATGGAGTTAATTAATCTAACAGGATTTCAGCAAGATAAAAGAGTTAAATATCTGGGAATATTCTTTGATGAAGGACAATTGTTTGAAATTGCTCCAAAAAATTAAGAAAGATTTAGAAAGATGGAAAGATCTCCATTTATCCCTGATGGGAAGGATTGCAGCTGTAAAAATGAATATATTGTCACATATTATTTTCTTATACCAGTCTATCCCTGTTTGTATTAATCATTCTTTTTTTGAAGATATGAATAAACAAATATCTAAATTTATTTGGCAAGGGGAAAAGTCAAGAATTAAGTTGAAAGCATTACAAGACTTTAAAGAAAATGTGGGTTTTGCTCTACTGGATTGGAAGATATATTATAGAGTGGCCTGCCTGGTATGGATGAGAGACTGGATTCTATTGGATAATCAAAGCCTTTACCTCTAGAGGGATAAGATTTAAAGTTACAGTGGCATGCTTTTGCTTGGTATGGAAAATTGGTTGGACATAAATACTTTAAAAATCATCTGATAAGAAAATCCCTATTAACAACTTGGGAAAAAAATCTTACCTTTGGTATATTCCAAAATTCCAAGATGGGTCTCACCCCTGGAAGTGTTCTCAGAACCAAGTTTAATCCCCTCAGATAGAATTTTTACTTATGAAGATCTCTTAGATGATAAAGGACTTTTAAAAACAAAGGAAGAATTA
The DNA here is from genome assembly GCF_001447785.1 of Gekko japonicus. NCBI lineage: Eukaryota > Metazoa > Chordata > Lepidosauria > Squamata > Gekkonidae > Gekko > Gekko japonicus. The sequence continues at coordinate 363,268 of NW_015167582.1, read as the reverse complement.
ATAAAGCAGGGGATTAGTATGGATCAGTGGACAAGGGCTCAAATTGAACCTAGATATGCTAAAGATAAAAACGTTGGTTTTTATTCTGAACAAAGTATATTTGAGAAGTTGCTGTGTACATCTAATGATAAGTTCATCAAGAAAATGTATGTATTTTTAATGCAAATGAAAATGGAAGATGAAATGGTTAAAGACTGTATAGTGAAATGGATGCAAAAATTGAGTCATAATATTGATCTTATACAATGGAACAAACTATGGAAAGTGAATGTGAAAATAACTAAATCAGTGGCATTTAAAGAGAATCTGTATAAGATGTTCTACAGATGGTATTGAAACGGGACAGATTAGCTAAAATGTATAAAAATATGTCAAATAATTGTTGGAAGTGTAAAAAAATGTGGGTACATTTTATCATATGTGGTGGACATGTGATATAGTGCAAAAGTTTTGGGTTATGGTACATACCTTTATATAGACAGTTTTGCAGATCTCAATACCTTTTCAACCAGAATTGTTTTTATTGAATTGTATACCAGAGAACTTTGAAAAAAAATCAAAGATATTTTATAATTCATGTAGTAACTGCAGCTAGAATCTTGTTTGCAACTTATTGGAAAATTCCATCAACACCTTCTGAACATGACCTAATAGTGAAGACTAAGGAAAGTGAAGAAATGGACAAATTGACTTAGATGTTAAAAGGGCAAATGGAAGAAGACTTTGTTGGACTATGGACTCCATTTTATAATTGGATGAGAAATATAAATATATGAACTTTCTAATATTATAATATTAAGAAGCTTTTATGACTTTTTAAACCTCACAGTTTATCAGTGTATAACATGAAACGACAAGTAGAGGAAAATTACATGCAGAAAATCAATACTTTTGTTCTTTCCTCTGCCCCTCCCCTTTCCCCTTCCGTATCCTTGGGTATCTTAAAGACCCTAGTTCTGTTTCTGTGTGCGCGCGCATATATAGAAATTCATGCACACATAAAGTTAAAAGGTTAAGCATATAATTGTTGACAATTCAATTAATTAACTTAATTTAGATTCTTCCTTTGTGCCCATTGGGCTCCCAAAGTAGCTTGCTTCATTCTCCTTTCCTCCAATTTATCATCACAACAACATAGTGAGGTAGGTTAGCTTCCATGGCAATTCCATGGGAATTCAGACCTGGGCCTCCCAAATCCTAGACCAAGACTCTATTCTTTTAAAGAAACACAGTGCCTCAAATAAAAGAAAATACTTGAAATTCAACAAGTGTTGCCCTCTGCTTCCTCCCTCTGCTTCAGAAACATTAATTGTTAAAAGGAGAAGAAGCTGCTCTTATCTTACCATCTCTGAACCAGTACATATCTTAAATAAAGGTGATGAAGATTATATTGTTGAAGAAGTAGCACACTCAGTATCAAAGGCAAAGTCTTGATCAGATTAAAAAATAAATAAATTAATTCAGTTTTCTTTCTCTGCAGCAATGGATTAAAGGACAGCTTTACCAACTCTGTACTCCGCACCCAAACCAGTTTTTCTAGCGTTCCCCTGTTACTATGTGTCAATGAGCTGAGAGGCAGGGGGATTCTCAGAACAGCCAAGAAGATAATAAAGGATTTGGAATCTAGGACATCTGGGGAAAGGCTGGGAAGACCTGGGTGTCTTCATCTTAGAGTAAAGAAGATTAAGGGGATAGCATGACAGCAGTTTTCAAATATCAGACAAGACGGACTAGAGGACATGTGCCAAGAAAAGCTACTGAGGAAGTATAGCAGGTACACTTATTTTATATTACAGAAGATTTAGTTGTCCTGCAGAACTGGGTAGATGGGTAGCGGCTTCCTTTACATATGGTTATTTGCTCTATAGTATATTACTTCAAAATTCAGACTTTCATCTATATACAAAACTGGGAATAAGGTCTGTTGTGGAAATAAATACAGTGAGCTCTAGAAAGAGGCTCTGGGAAAGTGCCAAGGCCTTGGGCACTCAGTGTCAATGTGCTGTGGTGATCTCAGCAGGGTATAATGACACAGAGTCCACCATTTTCTCCAGAGGAACTGATCTCTGCTACCTGAAGAGCAGTTGTAATTTTGAGTGATCTCCACCTCTCACTTGGAGAATTGTTACCCAGGAAGAAATGGCTGGTTTGGGGGGTGGAGTCTATGGCATTGTACCTGTCTGAGGTCCCACCCCTCCTCAAACCTCACCCTCTTCAGGCTCCACCCCTCAAATCTGCATGAATTTCCCAACCTGGAGTTGGCAACCCTATATCCTTCCCAGCCAAGCACCAACCTGCTTTGTATCTCCTCCCCCTCCCTCCTGGAGATCAGTTGTAATTCTGAGTGATTTCCACCCTTCTCCTGAGATTGGCAACAGTGGTTCCCCAGAAGGGAATGGCTGGTTGGGAGGGTGGAGTCTATGGCATTGTACCTGTCTGAGGTCCCACCCTACTCAAACCTTACCCTTTCCAAGTTCCAGCCCTCAAATCTCCAGGAATTTCCCATCTGGAGTTGGCAACCCTATCTCCTTCCCAGCCAATCATCAACCTACCGTACCTTTATTTCCCCCTCACTCTTCAGCTTTCCATTTCCCCCACACACACACACCTGCAGCCTCTTCCGTGCTCTGAAGCCCTGACTGCCACAGAGTCCACCATTTTCTCCAGGGGAACTGATCTCTGCCATCTGGAGAGCAGTTGTAATTCTGAGTGATCTCCAGCTCTCACCTGGAAATTGGCAACAATGGTTCCCCAGGAGGAAAAGTAGTCTTTCTCTGCAATGGAGACCAAAGCAGCTTACATCATTCTCGTCTCCCCCTTTTGACTTGCAGAACAACCCTGTGAGGTAGGTTAGGCTGAAAGTCTGTGACTGGTCCAAAATCACCTACTCAGCTTCTACAGCAAGTACCTGGATCTAGCGGACCCTGCCCTGAAGCACTGACTGCTACCCCTAGGGCAGCCAACCTCCAGGTGGAGCCTGAAGATCACCAGGTATCACAACTGAACTCCAGACAACAGATCTCTCTCCCCCCGGAGAAAATAACTGCTATGGAAGGTGGGCTGTATGGCATTCTGTTCAGCTGAGGCCTCTCCCCTCCCCTCCCCAAACCCTGGCTTCCATGGACTACCAGGAAATCTCCAGGAATCTCCCTACCTGGAGCTGGCAACCCTAGTCAGGACTGGCCCCAATGAGTTCCTCACAAAGACCGGCGAAGGGTTTCCTTCCTTTGTCTGAACCAAGCTTGGTTGCATACCATGGCAAAACGGGCTCCAGTTTACCACTCAGCTGTTTGCCTCCCACCCTCGTCCCGTGGGCGTATCTCACTCCTTAAGTTTGCTGCCCCCACTCACGGAATCATCACTGCCTTTTTAGAGGGACAGTGAGACCCCTCTGGCCAAATCTCCCTATTTGGAGATGGAATCCCCAATCTTTGGGGGATCCCTGGAAAGTTGGCAACCCAAGGGTCTGGTCTTTCCTTGCTTCCCTGGGCTATCCCCTCCCTTTGGTACTGTGCAGAGCAGGGGAGACTATGTGGTCAGAGCACAACACAGATTATTAGCCCAAATTAAAGAATTTATTTAACTATTTACACAGTTATGGAGCACATACACACATTTGTGCCGCTCTCAGGGACATAGACTGCCTTGGGACAGTCCCTGTTTTCTCGCACTTTTTGGGCTTGGGGCAGCTGGGAACTGTAGGCCAGCAGATGAGGAAGCCCCATTCAACCCAGTGAGTGATACCCCTGCAGGCCTATCTCTGGAACTACAGCTCAATTAAACCTGATGGGGGAACATTTTAAACAAAGAACCAAAGCTATCTTACAAACACAGGTAACTGTCATTTCGTGACACCTACCAACAGCCACTGAGGGGAAAGTTAGTCCCACACAGAAGGCAAGCAGGAAAAGCATCTTCGTCAAGAGAGAAAGCCATTTACCAGTAATTCTGACAGGGCACAGTGGCTGAAGGGGGAGTGGGCGGGGAAGAGGAGCAGACCCAGCACCTGACCAGTGGCACATGATTACTCTTGAGCGGCAGCTGACAGGCCAATGGCTGACGGAGGGCATGGAACGTTGCCACTTTAAAACAGAATTATGTATAAGGAGAGATAAAGTTCAGAGTTGCTGTGCATATATTTGATGTACTATGTGGTATTTTTATGCTTAAAAATGAGAACTAGCCTTATAAGAGAAATTAATTAAATATTGATCACTCTCCTGGAAACAAGACCCACTGAAAAACGTAAGTCTGAGATAAGAGTTGTCAATCTCCAGGTGGTGGCTGGAGATCTGGGATTATAACTGATCTCCAGGTGACAGAGATCCGTTCATCTGGAGAAAATGGTCACAGTGAAGGTGGACTCTATGGCATTATACCCCACTGAAGTTCCTCACCCCCCCAAACCCTGTCTTCTACAAGCTCCACCCCCCAAATCTCCAGGTATTTCCCAACCTGGAGCTGGCAATCCTGCTCTGAGTAGATCTGTTTGGATTTCTCCCAAAGACTCACCATTCATTAGGCTCATCATTCCTTCTTTAATTTACATCCAGGATAAATTCTTTCAGTCATGGCATATTAAAATCTGACATCACATTCATAGTAAAATGGACATCTGAACGAACCCCCCCAAACCCTGTCTTCTTTCAAGCTGTCTTCTTTCGCTCATGGCCTCCTTCTGAGCCTCATTTACCTCTGTGGCCCCCTTCATAGTTGCTGTTAGCTGGAAAAATGATGCTTTACCATCTGCACTGTTTATTAATCTAAACTATATCATATAAAGTATTTGTAGTAGCTAACAAAAATGATTTATTATTGAACAGATTTGGTAATGATAGGGCTGGGTTAAATTAGATTAGGTAAAATTCAAGACAACAAAAATCCCTAATGTGTCTACCTTTTTACTTCCCATTACACTAGGCTGAATGCCACACTCACCCGTCTGGGTGGGATCACTCTGCCTGCAGCAGCTTCTCTCTAGTTCTGCTTCCAGGAGTGAATACCTTCCCTTCTGCTGGAAGGACTTTTTTGCCCAGGCACCACCTGTTCATCTGTGATTGGCTTCAGTTTTCCCCTTCATTTCTCCCTTGCCCAGTCACAAGACACAGAGGGTGCCTGGGAACGGTAGGCCCACAGCCTAATCTAGCTGAGGCTTTCTGGAGCCTGTAGGCCTCAATCTGTCTCATCCTAGGCGCAGGATCGTGACACCCTGACAGTTAAATTTGATGGCTCACTCAGAAATTGACTGTGGTCCCCCTAGAAATATGGTACTTACTGTGGCCCCCTAGAAATATGTCATGGCCCCCACGGGGCCATATGGCCCATGTTGAGAACCTAGGGTTGCCAAGTGCTTACCAGTTCCGGAGTGGGGGAGTCCAGTCTTGCTCTGGGAGTCTTCGTGCGCGCACCTTGCACGTGCGCGCCACAAGCACATCACACGGAAGTGACGCAAGCACGTCAGGGATGTTGGAGGCAGGGCCACAATCAAACCATAGGTTTTCCCCTCGGATGATTGTGCCCCCGCCCCCAACGTCCCCGACATGCTTGTGTCACTTCTGTGTGACGTGCTTTGGGGGTGGGGTTCCCCCCGGGGGCCCGATCCGGCAGCGGCGGGGAACGGGGCTCCCGGGCGGCTGGGGGGACTTGGCATCCCTGTAAGAACCACTGGTTTAAAAGATTCATAGTGGGCTGCAGGATCACAGGCTCTCACCCTCCTTCCAGCCCCATAGTGATTTTCCCTTCCGTTTCAAATGTTAGCTATAGTTTTGCATTGCTCTTATGCCAGTGAAAACCAGTTCCTCCAGAATTAATGGTTTTAATCCTTAAGAGAAAACCATGTGGCAACAGCCTTGTCTTCCTAATTAAAGCATTATTGGATCATGAATCTTACTGATTTAAGAAAAAATTATGCTGAGCTTCATTTTGATTAACTTCCAGTTTTGGTTTTCTAAAACCATTATATTACATGGTATTGTTGGATAATCCGTTGCCTTAATTCTGCCTTTTTGTTCCCCTTTTGCTTAAAACACATTGATTGAAAAAATAGACTCAGAATATATAAGACTTAAAGGTCTCTTTTAGCACTGAGTCTCTGTAATAAAACAAAAATAATCTTGAAGAACCCATATAGTTAGCTTGTCAAGATCCAGCCTCATTTGAATGAGTTTTTGGACATCAAAACTGACATGTTTTAAAACACTCCAGCAATTACATTCTTTTTAAAAGTGCACACACTCCAGCCAAGTACTGGTCTTTCCCCCTAAAGTATGAATAAATTGTCACAAATCTTTCAAAATCCTTGCAGCATAATCCAAAATTTAAATCTGAGACCAGAGTTTTTGTCTACGCCCACCAGTCCAATTTGAAATGTGATGGCTATTAAGCAAGAATTACAATTTCTGAAAAAGTGGGGTTAAAGTCAGCATGTAAGTAAAATTGGAGGTTTTTACTCTGAGAAAGGTGAAAATAAAATTCTAACATTCTCAGGGCTGATGTGATGCTTAACCTTTGTAATGTCCCTTCTCCTGTTCATCCCTAACAGGCCTTTGCAATATCCAGAGGATTTTTACAACACAGATATGGCACAGCTGTCTCACTAAAAATACTGCCAATTTTTGCTCTAAAACATTCCAGTACTTTGATCTAAGTGCCCTGTGGCAAATGCCTTTCCTTTGTGAAGGAGACCAGTTTCTAAAAAGAAAAAGAAAGATACAGAGAACTGATACAGTGGCTGTGAAGAATGCACTGCATTTTTTAAAGGCGTTAATACTGCCTCTAAGCATGTTTGAAGGACACCATTTTTGTTTTTAGTTTGAAATGTAAGTATTAGGGATTGGATCCAAAGTGCTAGTTCTTGGAAGGTACTAGGGTCGCCAGCCTTCAGGTGGGGCCTGGAGATCTCCCACTTTTACAATTGATCTCCAGCTGACAGAGATCAGCTCTCCTGGAGAAAATGGCTGCTTTGAATGATGGACTTTATGGCATTGTACCATGCTGAGGCTCCTCCCCTCCCCTCCCCAAACCCTACCCTCACCTGGATCCACCCCCAAAGTCCCCAGGTATTTTCCAACCCAGAACTGACAACCTTAGAAGGTACAAATCTGGCAAGGGGTGAGGCCTAGCCCAGCCTGTGGCCCTTGTGGTGGGCATATATACTACAGAGTCCCAAAGTGAAGAAAAACAAAAAAGGAGAGGGAATGCTGATCCACTCACTGGCCCAACTAATTTATCTCATGATCAGAATAACTTACTGAGATGACATCAGGAATGATCAGAGTAGGGTTGCCAAGTCGATCTTCGCTGGGACGTGATGACGCCAGGCACGCTGGGGGCGGAGTTTTCCCTCGGATGGCCGTGGCCCCGCCCCCATGCCCGGTCGCGTCACTTCCAGGTGATGTGCATGTCGGGGAGGAGTTCCCCCCGGGGCCCGATCTGGCGGCGCTGGGGAACGGGCCACTGGGGCGGGGGTTTCCCCGACCCCCGGGGGGACTTGGGAAGCCTAGATCAGAGGGAACTCTCCAGCCTAGCTCAAAGTGATCAGAATTGTTACACTCACGAAACAAACAAACAAACAATAGGTAAGAGATAAAGTTGTGCTTTTTAAAAATAAGATCTGTCTACTGTTTCCTGAATTGTAAGGGGGGGGGAATCTCATCTGGCAAACACCCAGAAAGGTGAGGATGACTAATCATGCCAATCAGCCTGTTGGCAACCCTGAAAATGGTCTTTGGGTGAATGGTTTTCCTTTGAAGCCTTAGCCTTCTGTGCTGTGTCCCACCCTGTTCCTGAGGGTCTCCAAGTCCTCTGAGCAGCAACTTCATATAGGGGCATGGGGAGCTGCCAGAGGATTGAGTGGGAATGCTTGCAGTTCACAGAAAGCAACCCTTTGTGTGTAAAGTAGGGACAGAAGAACACAAACACTGCACACCCATTTTCTTTTCAGGCATTACATTACATTCTCCTGTTCCGATGCTTGCCAGGAGGATGAAATCCTGGTTGGTTGGCAAGCCTGCTCACTAGTGCTGGCACTGTCCATTACAGGATATTGCAACTAATCCTTGTTGCTGCTGAATTTTATTTGTTGCGTTTCTTTTAATTTTTAAAAAAAGGTTTTGAGTGAAGCTTGGTGTGGTGTTCTCCTTACGATTTAATTTTTGATCTTGTGGGTGTGTAGGGCCTTATGGGGCCATATGAGGAGAGTTCTGTGCCTCTTAGGTAGCGTCTCTGTTGATTTAGTACAGGCCTGTACTCAAGTAGGCAGAAAAGGGGGCAGGCCGGAGCTCAAGCCATTGGAATTTTGTTTATGTAGAAACCCACTTAACACATTATACAAATGACATGAATAGACTACTGTTTGCAAAATTACAGCCACAAAACTGCTTGAAAGTAGTTCCAATAAATTTGTTCGGCTCAAACAAATTGGACCAGCCCAATGTTTTTGACACTTAGTTCTTTACAGCCTTGTCTCTTTTAACAAGTCACAGTGGTTACGGGGAATAAATTCTCTTCGGCATTGCCCAATTTGAACTGGTCAGACAAGTTTTTATGAATGTGTGGCTGACGAGTGTTTGAAATAATTCTGCACATGACCTGCACGGCTTTGCCTATTGCTGTTCTGTTATATCCACATCATTTTTGGAACAGTTTCATTAATAACACACAAGCATCAGACTCTTAGTAATGTCTTCAAACTATAGCCCCAAACCTGGCTCAGGAGATCCCCCCCCCCCAAAATAAAACTGCTGTCTCTTAGAATTTCTGTGGGAATAAAACTTAATTTTGGATCAGTGAATTTATTTATATTTGAAAATATTTAATGTCTTGCCTTTTGAAACTGTAGAATCGCCAAGACAGCTAACAACAGTCCATTAAAATTAAATCCAAACAAAAGGACAGAAGAACCTCAACGGTACAAACTAATAAATCCACAGAGGAGAGCAGAAGCTAGCAACAAAGTCAGAAAGCAGCAGGAGGGGAAAAAACATTTAACCCTCAAGGACTTGTGCGCTAAACACTCCCTTTGCTCTGCGCTGAAACTGCAGGAGAGAAGGAGCAAAACAGACCTCTGTTATGGGAGAATGTCAGTCTCAGTGCCACTGCTGAGTAGTCCATTTCCCCTGTACCCACAATTATATTACTAATAATGGGGGCACACAAAGAAGAATTTCCAAGGAAGAGTTGTAAGGGGATAGGTGGGCCCTTAAATGTCCTGAGCCCAGGATCTATGAGGCTTTGAAAGTTAAAAATCAGTGCTCTAAGTTAGGTCCAGAAGCCAGTTCACAGCCAATGCAGATATCGTAAAATTGGCATGGTATTTTATTGGAACAGTTGGGTGTCATCACACCCTGAACTACTTGTTTCCAGATTTGAAGGCAAATCTAGGCCTTTTAAGTTCAGTCACATACATCTGTACAGTGGTATTGCCACCCTTCCCAATAACCTATCTTCTGCCGCCAAAGCAGAATTAATTGGCCTCAAGTCAAGAATGCACTGCATTAACAATGTTTTGATTACTTTTATTTAGATTTTATAATCTGCTTGTCTCCCCAACAGAGACTCAAAGTGGCTTACAACATCATTGTCTGCTCCTTCATTTTATCCTCACAACAGCAGCCACCTTGTGAAGTAGAATGGGCTGAAAAAGAGGGACTGATTGGAACTCATCCATCATATAGAGTTGCCAACCTCCAGGTGGCACCTGGAGATCTCCTGCTATTACGATTGATCTCCAGACCACCAAGATCAATTCCCCTGGTTAAAATGGCTGCTTTGGAGGATGGACTTTGTAGCATTATACCCTGCTGAGGTCCCTCCCCTCCCCAAGCCCCATCGTCCCCAGGCCCCACCCCCCAAATTGCCACGAATGTCCTAACTCAGAGCTGGGAACCCGACCCATCATGCTTCCATGGCAGAGTGGGGATTCAGACCTGAGTCTCCCAGATTCTAGTACTGCACTCAGACTACTACACCATGTTGGGGCTTTCAATGTATAAATAAGATACCTGTAATGTATCCGTATTGCCACGTGCGCGACCGTTGGGCCATGCGGTCGCGCACAAGTCCCGAGCTTCGTTCCGGGAGAACAATAGCAGAGCGGATCCTAGCCTGCACCAACCAGAGGGCAAGGTCCGCGGCCGAGAGCCTATGAGACTCTCGGCCACTGTAATGACCAATAGGGTCACTAGGGGGTGTGTTTTGGTGGTGGGTTTCTGGGCATATATACCGGCCTGCACGCCGGGGTTCCCTGTCTTGTTCTTGATCTAATAAAGTACTTGCTGAATCACTCCACGTTTCCGAGTACTTTTCAATACCCATTGTTCTTCAGGGGCAAAAGCATTTTTGCTAATTTGTGATGTAGTCACATTAGCTTGGAGCCACCCTGAAGACAGAGATGAAACTGTGATTGCTTCAGTGGGAGGACAGATTCTATCCTTGCTGGAACATTTTGATTTATTTCTCCCCCTTACCCCTGACCTTCCCTGCAGTGTTTAATTGAGAGGTGCCTGGATACAAGCCCACCCGGCAGTTGTAGCCATTGACTTTGGAGCTCTTCCTCCATTTGGTGATTGCAGGTTTCAGTTCTTCAGTAGTTAAGGAAGGGTACTGCATATATGCTTATGCTCACTCTTCTTATTACCACCATTCTGTATTCTCCAGATCTAAGCCGTAGTCTACACACTATTTTCCACAGCAGTGCTTTTCAATGGCTGGTCAGACAGGAAAGAAGAATCTGAAGTCAAGTTTGAGATTAGGTAGCCAGAGTGTGAGAGGTCAGCAGCAACCAATCTGTAGGGCACAGCAGAATCAAAGTCAGGGTCCTGCCAGAAGTCTGTAGTGTAGGAAGAAGCTTGTCAAGGTCAGAATTCATTAAAGGTTTCCCTTGCCCGAAAGCTAGTCGAATCCAACTCTAGAGGGCAGTGCTCATCTCCATTTCCAAGCCGAAGAGCCAGCGCTGTCTGAAGACGTTTCTGTGGTCATGTGGTCTGCATGACTAAATGCCAAGGTGCACGGAACACTGTCACCTTCCCACTGAAACGGTATCTATTTATCTACTTGCAATTTCTTGCTTTCGCATTGCTAGGTTGGCAGGAGCTGGGGCCAGAGACTGGAGCTCACTCTTGTCACACGGCACTAGGATCCCTAACTGCTGAGCTACATACCTTCCAGTCTGCAGCTTCAGCGTCTTAACCTCTAAGCCATCAGGACCCCCAGAATTCATTAGTAAAGGTAAAGGTTTCCGTTGCTCCAAAGCCAGTCGAATTCGACTCTAGGGATGCGGTGCTCATCTCCGTTTCCAAGCTGAAGAACCAGCGCTGTCCAGAGATGTTTCCATGGTCATGTGGCTGGCATGACTAGACGCTGAGGCGCATGGAACGCTGTTACCTTCCCACTGAAGCGATACCTATTTATCTATATGCAGTGTCTTGCTTTTGAACTGCTAGGTTGGCAGGAGCTGGGTGCAAAGACGGGAGCTCACTTTGTCATGCGGCGCTTAGGTCTTGAACTGCTGAATTACCAACCTTCTGGGCTGCAGCTCAGGCCTTGAGCCATCGCAGCCCCCAGAATTCATTAGGCAAGGTCAAAACAGACAAGAGTCAAGAGAACCAGGCTCAGCGAAGTTCTCTTCACATTCAAACCATTTGACAGAAGGACCTAGCAGCATTTTAACATCCAGACTAGGTTGTATTGGCTCCTTTCCAGTGAAATCCTAAGCATAATTAAACCTTTCTAAGTCCATTGAAATCAGAGGACTTAAGAGGGTGTATCAATACAGAACACCTGTCTAAGACTGTACTGTGAACCAGCTGTTCCCAGCAGTTTTCTCACTGGATCCCTCCAGATAGGATGTCCTTCCTCATCTTGTCTGTCTTAAGGAAGTTGCTGTGGTATAGGGCAGATTGGGCCAATATTTCTCTCTAGAAGCTGAGCTGGCTCTATTGAGAGCCTGGTACTGTCTGTTGAGGAAGCCCCAAATAAGTGCTAAGGGACCTGGTTGCATTGAAAAGGACACCTTCAAGGCACATGTTTAGCTCACCTGGGTAGTGGTAGTGGCCAGGCCTGATGGCCTTCACCATCACTGTCTGTGTGAAGTGCCTTAGGTCATAGCCAATCCTGGCCCCGGTCACACGGGAGGATTTGCCCTGCAAAACAGATGGGTTGAGGGTGAATTAAACTGTCGCGATCAGATGCCAACATCCGGCAAGCGTCGCGCACCCATCCCCAACCCGTCCCTTCTGGCTGAAAACGCGGATCAAAAGGTACTAGGGAAAATGTAGTACCTACCGGAAGATCCGCAACAAGGCTGGGCGTGGGATCGCGGATGTGCCGGCTGCCCGTGTTATTTGACTGCCGGACTGTGCATGTGCACGAATACTCCAGCAGCCTCGGCTTGCTTGTCTTTGCCTCGTTTCCCCTGGCCATGTGATCGCGCCAGACAGAATATGCCTTGGGGGAAGCGTCTGATCCCGATGCCACATTTTCCTTTGATGCGGCTCTAAGAAGCCACACTTCTGGCGCGGCTTTTCCCGCCAGTGTGACCAGGACCCCTGTTCTTCAACAAGCAGCAAGCTGTCTTTTCACTAGGGAGTCCCTAATAAGCTTTGAAAGGACCCAAGGATTCCCTAGAGTTTGACAATCCCTGCTCTACAGTACACAGATTCAATGCCTTGTTTACTAACCTTCAGAGCATTTCCTCCTAAATTAGTCAGGGTTTATCATTTTTTGCTAATTTATTAACATGTCTGTTACTCTTGTTAGCACATTTACAAAATCGTAAATTTTCAAGCAGGTCTAATTTGTGCAGACAACTAACCTTTACATAGGATGGATTCATGCTCACTTTCTGCAGTGTTTACAATGAACATAATATTTTTATCCTGCAGCCAGTGGCTTGCAAACACTACTGAAGTTAAGGAAGAGGTACAGCCATGAGCACTGGGGTGGGGGGAGGGGAATAGCTAAAATAAGGCATCAAAACCTGTCTGTGTCCCCAGTGACTTTTCTGGAAAAAAATTCTCATGGGCCAGCACCTTCTTTAAACTCCTCTCAGATCACAGATGGCTTTCCAAAGGAGAGCTTCATCTACAAATGCTCAGAAAAGCTCACTTTTTATTGAGGGATCTAAATTGGTTTACTGTTTTTGTTAATAATAATCATAATGGATTTAAGAGTAGGTGCTCCCAACTCTATACTTTCCTCCCTGCACATTCCATTTAATGATTCTGTGGAGTTATCGTTTGGTGTTTGTTTAAATAGTATGATAATATTTGTTTATATGGTGCTTGGTGTTTGCTGTTTCTATTTATCTCTTTGTCTGTATCTATTTGTATCTGTGTCTGTGTCTATTTATCTCTTTAGTTTTTATTTTACTTTTTTATAGTGCTGTTTTGACTATTTAATTGTAAGCTGCTCTGGGGGAGCGGTCTTAGTATTGAAGATTGGGATAAAACCCAAATCCTATTTCATTGTTTATTGAATGTCCCATCCTGTTGATTGTATTGACTCACTCTGGAGTCCTCGTGAGAAAGGCAGACTATAAATAAAGTCAATTAAAAATAAAACATTAAGAGGAGAGTAGTACAGCACAGCCAGTGTGGTGTAGTGGCTAGAATGTTGAACTAGGACCTGGAGGAGCTGGGTTTGACTCTCACATGGATGCTTGCTGGGTGACCTTGGGCCAGTCAAATGTCCTCAGCCTAACCTATCTCACAGGGGTGCAATAAGGATAAAATGGAGGAAGGGAGGAGGATGTATGGCAGTTTGGGTCACCATTGGGAAGAAAGTTGGAATATAAAAGAAATAAATAAGTAACTAATCATAAAGTAAATAATTTTTAGCATTTAAATTTTTTCTCATTTACAGGTACATTTGCAGGGAGTTCAGCTCAAAATGTGGCTAAACCTTGTGAACGGATAGATCTGTATATCGAGCCTCTATTTTCGGATTTTGAGAATTTGTAGGAAGATACAGGATTCCCCAGAACATGGTGTGGAAACCACTTTTCTAGGGAAAGGTGGCTCTCTTAAATTATGTTAAATTAATCTAAGTTTATTTTTAAAAGGTCAGTTTTTTCACCACAAGGGTATATTATAGTTAGAGAGAGAAGAAAATGAAATGAAAAGCATATCATATACATTTTAGATGCATTGTAAGCTGTCCAACTGTATACAGGATTGCTAGTTTTATTTCAACTCCTGAGATGGAAAAAGTGTGTAGGGTTTTTAAATGCATATTTTTCACATAAATATATTCATAAATGGAGAAGAAGGAAAGGAAGACAAGGACCCATATCTGATACTGCACTATATAAACAAAATGTGAGCTTATAGTTGAATATGCTCTCATGGTGCAAATCATGTATCAAAATCTTAGATTTATATAGGCTCTTTCTATATTATAATAAAGATGAAGAATTATACCTTCAAATAAACAAGTACCACTTTATGATTAAAAAATCTGATTTGAATAGTTTTTTTCATAAATCTGCAGGCTTTCTTGATCTTAAACATTTGTTTCTCAGTATCCAACAATGACGGGCTGCCACTAAGAATAAAAGAATTGCCATGCACTGTCTGATCAGGGATCCATCTAGTGCAGCATCCTGTCTGAAACAGGGGCTGGCCAAAAAGCTTTGGAATGCTGACTAGCAGGGCAGCATAAGTCTTCTAATGATAATTGTAGGGCATTTGTCACCTCCAGAGGGGTCACACAGTGGTTGTGGAGGATCCAGGAGTAGAGGCACGTTTCTCGTGTGTATGCTGCAGTAGTTCAGGATATCCCAAAGACCCTAAGATGTCATTATGTACCAACCTTCTGCTCATCTTAACAGTTTGTTTCAGTCTGAGGCTGTACAATGATCAAAGCATTAGAGGTATGCTATTAGAGGTATGCTTGAACAACACTGCTCCAGCTGAGTACAGCCTGTGTTGTGAATGTTTGGTAACAGGTGTTCTGCAGAGGGAGAGAAACAGGCTCATAATTAACACCTGAGCATGGTGATTACCTCTGCTTCCTTTGCATGGAAATTTATTAATGATGATGGTGATTCAACGGTCTAGGCTGCAATACTGATCTTCATTATCAAGGCCACACATTACAATTTTCAGTGTGATCTTAAGCTTTTTTCTTTTTCTTTAATAAAGTATACACCCACATATGTAAGAAGGTATGAATGAAAACATGTTTGGAAACACATATAGCACAAAAATGTGCTTCTCAAAGAGCTGGGATTGGCTGCAGTTCGTACGGTTTGCTACCATAATATGTATGAAGAAAGGCTGCAGTTCCTACGGTTTGCTACCATAATATGTATGAAGTGACCCTGTACCATCAAAGTTTTCTCTTGTGGAACAGATTAAGCAAGAAAACTAGTTATGTCTTATACAGATGTTCTGTACTAAAATCATTGGGCCTTCAGTTAAAATAATTAGGCCTATCAAATGGAAGCAGCACTGTGCCACAAAGGGATGATGTGCACAGACAGCCAATCACAAGTAACAGAAATGAACACTTACTTAATTGTTGTAAATACAAGGAAAATGCTGAAAATTCAAGAGCACTGAATTTATGAGTAATGACATGAAATGCTAGAAGTGTTCAGTTTAAAAAGATGTATTAATCCAGATTGGTACCATCAGGTTTGGTAGATGTGAAATGCTCAGATTTGGTCTCTAAATGTGAAACACAGCACTTAATCCAAACACTTGTTAAATTAATTTTTAAATATGAATGACATTTTTCATTGATTGTTTATGTATTGTGTAAAATGGCATTTTTTTCATTTGAGGGGACTGAGAAATGCTTTGTTCTCGATGAGTTTCAATGAATGCATATTTATAATTATAAGGGTCAGATTTTTTTAAAAAAACTGCCTAAGCTCACGCAAGTGGCTTAAACTATCTGAGCAGAATTTTGGTTTCTCTTTGAATGCCTGATAACCTCCTTACCAAATTTCTTATAACAAATTGTGCTGAAAGGAAATTGTATAGAAACTGGTTGTGCATGTTGAGAATGTTGGAATCTGTGGAATTTACTAGCTGTCTTGCTGTTGACTTGACACTGGGCTATCTTTTCACTTAAGGTGTTCTTGGAAATTTCATTCTATGTGAAACACTGAACTTCCTAGGTCAGATACCCATATACTCCTTTAACAAGGACAGAACAAGTTATTTTAAGGCTAAGGAAGGTCAATTTGAGTTATAATGGGCTCTCATCAACACACAGCTAAATGGCAGGAGTCCCCCCCCCATCCCTCTGGGTGGTTCTCAGAGAGGGGAAAGATTCTTTCCTGTCTTTTGAAGCCATCAAAGAAAAATGAAAGAACCTGTTTCCAAAAATATTTGCATGTTGGAAGGCTCTGCAGTTCACGATAAGTGAGTTGTAAATAAAGTCTATATGGTTGTATCTTTTGAACAGTAGAGGCTGAATCGTCTGATGTGCTTTAGGAAGAACTAAGTAATCATGCTCCATTTGCATCAAATCAAGAAGTGGAAATTGTAAAGGAAGAGTTGTTTTGTACCTTTCATTCACTCCTTCCCAACAATTGTGTTTAATGTGGATGCTTTGTTGGAATTTTTGTCGATTAATAGCTGCCCTCATCTCTATGCTTTTAAATTTTAAACCAGATGTGAAGGAATGTGAATAAAATTATCAGTGTGAATAAAATACTGGTCATAAACATGATTAGAAACATACCTGCAAATTGTCAGTTTAGTCTACCTATTAACCAGTTCTGTATAGAACACAGTAACATTGTGGATTTAGAACTGGTTCTGTAATAATTTCCTCTCCCTAGAGAACCCTCTGAATTATAGTTTTTTGATGAGGAGGCAACGGTCTTTGGCAAAATTCTCAGCCCGCTTACCGAGCTACAATTCCCAGGACTCTTAGGGTGAATCCATGGCAAATGGATATGAAACTAATACATGTTCTACTATGTATAACAGTAACCAATATTCTTTATTCATACAGCACTGCAGAGAAAAAGATGTAGGTCACAGAGATTTTTAAAAAAGATATTCCATGATAACAGTCTCACAATCAAAAAGAGAAGCACATGAAGGAAAGGGAATATGATACAAAATATTCACTACAAAGATGCCTTGTTATTTGGTATTGTTCCAGGTGGATTTTTCCTCCTCCCCACCCTTTTAAGTACAAAACAGCAAGGACAATTTTTCTACAACTGATTTTGCAGTGCGGTCCTAAGGAGAGTCATACCTTTCTAAGCCCCTGGTCTTCAGTTAATGTATAGGAATGTAACTCTGTTTAGGATTGCACTGTTAGATATCTTACAGTGTAGCCAAAAGAAAACTATGATGAGAACAGGTATTGCCTATGACATCACATCAGAGCTTGAGTTTGTTACTGCAGATTAAATAAGAAAGGACTGCTAGAACCAGAGCATTAGATGCTTTTACGTTGTGATCAACTCCCCCACCCCATTTAAATTGGTCATTGTTTTATTGTGAAACTGCACTATGTATGCAGATCAAAGAAGGAAGTGAGGTGTTATCCTTCAACAGCTCAGTGTCCAGAAAAGGATATTTCTGACGCATGACCTTAACTGAACAGGAATTCCTTTGCTTCTTAGCATGAACTTAATCAGTACAGTTCGCAGCTGTGCAGAATGCAGGATCATCTCATGGGGGTTTGAATGAGGGAGATGAATTACGTAATGATTGGGCACGTTATTTAGTCCTGCAGAGCCATTACAAAAATGTATTAGGAGCAAGTGTGTACTTACAGTTAATTTTTGCATGCACTTTATTCAATCCGCATGTCATATTAAAAAAACAAAGTACAGCGAACAGGAATGTTGTACTGCTTCAATGTTATTATTCAGGAGTTGTTATCAAATTGGGAAAAATGAATCAGTCCTTGAAAAACCTTTTATATCAACTTAGGTCACATTCATTCATCCATTACTAATTTGCCATTAATCCACAATGCTGAAGTTGTTAAATGTTGGTAAATTTTGGAGAAGCACGGTGGAGTCTGACTCAAGTAGCTTCATGTGTTCATATATTCAAATATACTTCAAAAATGAATTAATCCAGTTACATCTTGCACATAGATATTTATCACAGAAACCTAGTGAAATTGCTTATATTGTCATGGCCAGGGCTCTTTTTGTAGAAAAAGTCCAACAGGAACTCATTAGCATAATAGGCCTTACCCATAAGCAGGCACTCATTAGCATATTGGGCCACACCCCTGACAGCACAGCTCATTAGCACATTAGGACGCACCCCCATGTTACCAGAAGTGTGGTTATCCAGCCACACCCACCTTTTGCTTGTTATTCTGTTTACCCTGTTTGTTGTCAAAACCCAGGGCCTTTTTGTAGCAGGAACACCGTTGCATGTTAGGCCACACACCCCTAATGTAGCCAATCCTAATGAGTTTCTGCTGTTGGGTGTGGCCTATTATACTAATGAGTTCTTGATGGGCGTGGCCAACTTGGGAGCCAGCCGGAACTGTGCGTTCCTGCCCAAAAATAGGCCTGGTCATGTCTGTTTTATGGTTGGAGAACTGAGCTCAAAGTTGGGATCCAAAGATATTTGTTTGTGTTTCCTAGTGTGCACCATGGATTCCATCTTCTTTCTTATTACAACTCTTCATGGTGCCTTGGATGGTTTTGGGAATGACGTGGGAGTAGCTTTTGGAGACTGTTACAGAAGGCATCACCTGCCTGTTGGATCCAAGTCACCAAGGATGCATATACTGCCATCCTAAGCACAATTGTACCCTTGAAGTCCATGGGCTTAGAAGGGTGTAATTCTGCTTAGGATGGGACTATTAATGAACATGTGTGGTTGAGCAAAGATTCAAACCCCAGCTCCACTGGACCTTATTGCCTTCTTCTGTGACAAAAGGAAATAAAATTTGCCCTTTAAGAGCTATCAATGTTTCTTCCTGGAACAGTTTATTTCTATCTTTTAATGGGAAAATAAATTATTTTTACATATGCACCTCAGCAATGTGTGGAGAGGGTGCACTAGCTGATGAAACCAGAATAGGTGTTCCAGCAACACTTCAGCATTAAGGCTCTAGTAATAAAAGGCAATAAAAAGTGTTCAATAACCTGGGAGATTGCAGGACATATTATGCTTTACAAATGCAAGCAATACAGGTTGATCTTTAATTTATAACCATTAGTGCCACTGCTTTGTAATGCTAACATGCTTTAAGATTCTTATTAAAGTGTTGCTATATTCAGAGCCAGATCATATATAGGTTCACTCAGTAAGAAATGCCACTGAGTTTAATGGGTCATATCCCCACGTAGAAATTGCAGCCTAAGAATATTTATTTATTTATTTATTAAAACATTTGTATCATACCTTTCCTCTCTGTTTTAGGCAGCTTATAATAAAGGCACTACAATCCTTCAAGAATTTATTCAAGAGAAGTTTATTTGCAATGTTTTATAAACCTAAGTATTCATTTGAGGCTGATTTTGGAACTGATGTATCCTAGAATATATTTATTGAATCTGATTTACTCTCTCGCTTTCCAAAGTGACAAACTTCAGTGCAGGATGTGCTCCAGAAGCTGGGCTTGGGGATCAGCACCAGAGATGCGAGGTCTGGCTTGGGGTCCAGTTAAGGGCTGGAAGCAAAGATTGCATCCAGAATAGCAAGCAAGGTGCAGAAAGGGAGCAGGTTCTAGGCTAGGACATGTCCTGCCCTCAGATACTACAAGTTGCTTGAACTGATGATCAAGCTCTGAGCCTAAAGCTTTACAAGAAAAAGGATGGCGCAGGCAGTGCTGATATTATTCTGAGTCTACTAGCTTGGGTGAAGAAAGAATTGGTAGTACATGCTAGATGGCACCCTTGGTCTGTCAGGCTTGGAAAAAAGTGTTCATGTTGGGGCACAGGTGGTAAGGTGCTAAAGCCTGGGTGCTGGGATTCCCGGCTTGAGGCCCTCTATTGAATCCAAAAAGTTGGGCAATGCCTTCTGTGGATGCAACAGCACTCCTGCCATTCATTCAAATAAAAATCAGATATCGTTCTTTCATTAGGCAGAACAAGCTAATTCCTTTGATTTTTTTAAAAAGTTCATGAAACATTGGTCTGTCTCCTGAAATGGTCGGGGTGGTAGTGGTTATTTGTCAAGATACCCATTTGTACAGTATCCTTGCTTTTTGAATTTTTATAGGTTGGTAGTCTTAGGTGAGTATGGCTGCTTGTGATGTGTTAGAATTTGTAACATGATGAGCTCATAATTTCCAAGGATGCTGTGCATGAAGTCAACAAGGTCACTGAGTAAGGGTGAAAAATCCTGTGGTTAACACATTGCTTTATGAGAAGTAAAAACAAAAATAGGGTAAACAAAGTGTGTTATATTCTGTGATACAGTGCAACGTGACTCTGTTGTTGCATCACTTAGGTACAGAATTAAAAATCTTGAAAAATTAATATTTTATTGTAAAAAAAACCAACAACACAAGTTAACAGGCCTTATGGAATGGAGATATACCCCTTCCCTAGGCGGACTTGACAGTCCTATGTAGAGTAATAGTCTTAGCCCCTTCGTTTGATTGGCGTTACTCTGCATGGGATTGCACTTTGCATTATCCTGTCCTTATATATAAACGTGTTTTCTTTCTTTTCTTAAGCCCCCGGAGGGGATTTTTTATTGATTTTTTAAACACTACAAAAACTAGAACAGAAAAAAGGGAAATGGAAAGCTACATATAAGGGAGAAAGTAAAGAACCCACTACTAACTAAAAACCCAAGAGAGGAGATCTCCAACTAGATTTTTATACTTCATTCAGACTTTTCATCTTTGTACTTCTTATGAACTGTGTCAACCTTTTAACCCTTTTAACCATCCCCAGTTACCTTTAATTGCCCAATAACAGTGCCCCCCATCATCCCCTAGAACCAAAGTTCTCAAAGGCACAATTCAGAGTCCTTTAGCCTTTACTTCTTCTTCTCTCTCTTCCGCACTTTGTAGGAACTTTTCAGGGCTGATGCCCCCTGCTCAGACAAAGAGTCCTCACCAGACGAACCAGTTTCCAGCTCTCCACTGGACTTATCGTCCTCTTCTTTTTTCTCGTCCTCTGGCCTTCCCAGCTGCTCCTTTAGAAACTCTTGAGCTTTAAGATCAGAGTCGATCTTGACCTTCTTCTCCTTGATCTTGAATATTACTCCTTCTGGAAACAGCCATTTATATCCAATTGAGCTTGTTTGGAGGAAAAACACAAGTTCTTTGTATTTCTTTCTGCGTTGTCTTACTTCAAATGGAATATCCTTTAGCGTTCTGACAGCATTCTCCCCCACCTTCAGGGGTGTCGCAGCAACTGCTTTCAGGATAGCATCCCTGACGTGCCTCTTCGAGAATCTTACTACAATTTCAAAACTTTTGATTCAAGATGCACTGCCCACCACACAAACACACATTCCCAAAGGACACAAGGTCTGTGAAGAGACATGTTTGTGTGTTTGTTGTCTGGGAGAGAAGGATTCTGAAATATCCTATATATATATATATAATACCTTACGTATTGGCCATTTCTGGCTCTCCCATTGGCTGTGCAGTGTGCTCCATCAGCCACTGGCCCATCAACTTCCACTTAAGAGTACTCGCATGCCATTGGCTGGGTGCTGGGTCCGCTCCTCTCCCCCGCCCACTGCCAGCCTTGACACTCTTCCCTCACAGAATAAACTATCAAAACGGCTGTCTCTCCACTAAGGTTCCCAACCTGACTAGGGTAGCCAGCTCCAGGTTGGGAAATTCCTGGATATTCTGTGGTGAAGTCTAAGGAAGCCAGGGTTTGGGGAGGGGAGAGGCCTCAGTTGAATAGAATGCCATAGAGCCCACTCTCCAAAGCAGTTATTTTCTCGGGGGGGGGGAGATCTGGAGTTCAGTTGTGATACCCGGCAATCTTTACCTGGAGGTTGGCTACCCTAGTTGTAGTAGTTAGCGCTTCAGAGCAGGGTCTGCCAGACCCAGGTTCTTGCTGTGGAAGTTGAGTGGGTGATTTTGGACCAGTCACAGACTTCAGCCTAACTTATCTTACAGGGTTCTTGTGCAGATCAAAAGGAGGAGAGAATGATGTAAGCT
>NW_015167582.1:340895-341091 GCF_001447785.1 Gekko japonicus | reverse complement strand
GCAGAAATCAGCTCCCCTGGAAAAAACAGCTACTTTGCAGGGTGCAGTCTGTGTCATTATACCCTGCTAAGGTTGCTTCCCTCCTTCTTGCGTCCCCACTGCAGAGAAGGACTGTAGCTTTCCTAGGTAGAGGCTGCAGGGAGGAGGGAAGAGATAGAAAGCTGAAGTCAGAGGGGCAGATAACAGTAGGTTGATG
>NW_015167582.1:331632-339731 GCF_001447785.1 Gekko japonicus | reverse complement strand
TGGACCAGTCACAGACTTTCAACCTAACCTACCTCACAGGGTTGTTGTGCAAGTCAAAAGGGGGAGAGGAGAATGATGTAAGCTGCTTTGGTCTCCATTGCAGAGAAAGACTACATTTCCTCCTGGGAACCATTGTTGCCAATCTCCAGGTGAGGGCTGGAGATAACTCAGAATTACAACTGCTCTCCAGATGGCAGAGATCAGTTCTCTGGAGAAAATGGTGGACTCTGTGGCAGTCAGGGCTTCAGAGCATGGAAGAGGGTGCAGGTGTGTGTGTGTGGGAAATGGAAAGCTGAAGAGTGAGGGGGAAATAAAGCAAGGTTGATGATAGGCTGGGAAGGAGATAGGGTTGCCAACTCCAGATGGGAAATTCCTGGAGATTTCAGGGATGGAACCTGGAAAGGGTGAGGCTTAAGGAGGGTGGGACCTCAGACAGGTATAGTGCCATAGACTCCACCCTCCAAACCAGCCATTTTCTCCTGGGGAACCATTGTTGCCAATCTTCAGGTGAGGGGTGGAGATCACTCAAAATTACAACTGCTTTTCAGGTAGCAGAGATCAGTTCCTCTGGAGAAAATGGTGGACTCTGTGTCATTATACCCTGCTGAGGTCGCCACAGCACATTGACGCTGAGTGCCCAAGGCCTTGGCACTCTCCCAGAGCTTCTTTCTAGAGCTTGTTGTATTTATTTCCACAACAGGCCTTATTCCTAGTTTGTAAATATTTCTAATTTGCTTAAATGTATTCAGGATACAGCATTAAACCGTCCTGGGAACAGAATGTGGATCTTTGAGTTGGGTACATTGTCATTTAAAGGCAAGATCAGCTATCAAACCAAACTGAGACATGATTTTATGGTGGGCTTGGTCTTTTTGTGTCAGGGCAGCCTCTGGCAAGTACAAGTGCTTTTGAATGCTCCTTCTTCTTAGCAGGAGTTTCACTTCCTTAAGCTTTGTATACTTTGGTATTCTCCTGGAATAAGTAACAAATCAGTACACCAAAGAATAACAGTGCTACAGCTGATCTGTCAGGTTAGTGAAATGTGTGACTAAAAGTCCTGGATCTGGAGAGGAGCCAGACTACTAAAAAGTTGTTCCCTGCATATACATTTCTAATTTATAGAAATGGCAGGTGAGGTAGTAAAGTACCATTTCAGACTGCAAACAGAGGACGATTGGTTACTTCTTAGTGGGAAGAAAAGGACATTTCTTTGCCATTCAAAATCTAGTGAGAACTCTTCTTGGAACATTCAGTTATGCAGTCTCCACATTTCAGCTTGAAATGGTAAAGTCAAAAACTGATTTACCACATTAGTTGTGGGAACTGTGACTGGCTACAAATGTAGCAGAATGATGTGGTGGAGGCCTGAAGTGACTGTACACACCCAAGCTGTGGGGGTTATTTTCAGTGCTTTCCTAAATTAAAACAAACAAGCAAACAAACTGTATTCAGTTAGAAAACTAACACAACTGGTTTTACCTCAGTCCTCTCACCTCTATGCTAGTTTAAAAATTACAGGACTTTTTTTGCCTGCATGCAGAAAATGTGACCTTCCAGCTACACTCTGAAGTGGTACAGTCCAGTCTAACCCATGAGGTTGCATGTAACTCATTCTGTTGCATGTGAAGATCCTGCCCTATAATTCATCTTTCAATGTGGAATGTCCATTGTTGGTCCAGCCCTTGGTCTTTAACACACAGAAGTAAATTTGGGAATAATTTGTGAACTAAAGAATGGGATGAAGTGGTAGGGGATGGGGGGGAGGAAGAAAGGTGCAGCATTAGCTAGCCTGACTGTAGGTCTTCTTTCACATTGTTTTAGCTGGCAGTTAGCAACTGACAGAGGGACCTTGGATTTAAAGTGTGCTGCAGGTTTGCTTTGTAACATGAAACCGAAATGTAGTTAGCAGTAGTTTTCCTGCTCAGGCCACACAGATTTATTATAATATTCTTGCATACAACCATTGATACTGTTTGATTTCTTGCTAGTATATCTGATTATGAAGTAATATCATTATTCCTTACGCAGAAGAGAGTCATGTCTGTAATGAAAGGGATGTGGTTATTGAATAGGGTTAGTAATTTATAGTGGCTGTTGTCTGTCTAGTAGTTTGAAAAGAGCTATGGAAAACCTGTCATGCTTTTTGTTATTCTGAGCAGAGATAGGCAGAACCAGCTTGTGTTAAACTAGGAGAATGTCTATTTGACCTCACTGGGATTTCTGCCACTAAAAATTATCATGCTACGGAACTGGCTATGGAGCCAGTTCCATAGGAAGTCTCCAAAGAGATAAGCAGGAGAGGCTATATACTGAAATTTTGCAAATTACGATTAAGAGCAAATTACAAATAAGGAAAATAGCATCCACGTGTGGTTTCTTTAATAGCAAGCTGCCAAGGAAAATCAAAATTCTGCAGAGTCTTTGGCTGGCTGTGGGTCTTGGGAGCAGACTGCAAAGGAGGGTACTTACCCCGCATGTTCTAGGAAGTCTTTAACTGTAGGTAATATAAAGAAACATGGCACCCATAGTAGGTATTGATGTGATGCTAGTCCATAACAAAGTTGACATCCTCTAGCAGTAGGGAATGGTACAGCTGTGGATCATATGCACACAAGCAGAGCATTACATGCAAATATTTTAATTTACATACATTGTATATAGAAAGTACAAAAAAGAGAGAGATGTAACATTAAACTGGGGAACATCACTGTTTCTTGAAAGTTGAAAACATTTCTCTCTAAATGAAACTTGATTGAAATTGGACTGGGTTGCCAGATTGTGTGAATTCACTTTGTTGATGCACCAGCTGGCCATCCCCATTCTACACAAAAAGGCATCTAGTAAGAGCTTTTAGGCAATTATGGGGTCCCATTTGGTCTTCTGGGATTTCAAGCTGTGTGACCCTTGTACTACAGAGGTTGTGAGGACCTAGCGAAGAATTCTTTCTTAATTGCTGTCTGTAGCTGGGGAAATGAAATGACTGGAAAAGGAGTCTGGTTTTTGCATATACACTGAATGATGACACAAAAGCCTTAGTGGAAATTTTCTTTTTTGTCTTTCCTTTGGAAATAATCAATCATGATTTTGGGAATATGAGTCTTAATTCTGAGCACTTAACATTCATTTTTTCCTTCAAGCTGGGAATTAGAGATGGAAACTGTATGAGGTGACAAATTTTACCATATTCAAAACAACAAAACATACTAATGCTTTCCTCATGAGCCCTTGAAAAATAACCCATAAATCTGCCATCTCCTGTATGTTTTATAGGTTGGAACACATTATTTATTGCATAAAATTCCATAGAGTCTGACAGATGGATTTCTTTTCATTAAATCTTTTTTTTTAATATTGGATTAACTTATCTAATTCAATATCATCTCCTTTATTTTTGTGCCAGGATGGACTGAAATAAAGTAATTTACTTTCCTTAAAAGTAAGTTTCACTTAAATGAAAATATTAAAATATACTTAAGGCCAAACTAGAGTAGATACTGAGAGATCTGTGAAAGGATCTCCTTAACATTTTTACTGGTAACTGTTTGTATTCAAACTATAGTAGAGTCCTCCATGTTTTTCTCCAGACATCAAACATCCTTTTGGGGTTGTTATTTGCCATGTATGGGTAAAAGCTGAAGTTGTTCTATGCCTCTCAAGGTGGGTCAAAAAGGTGATCCAGCCAGCCATCTGAGGCTGGAAAAATGGTGCAGGGAAAGGGTTAAACTTAAATCTTCCTTCTTGTATATCAGAAACCCAATGGAAAATTGGTCCATCCATTCACATTCAATTCATGGGTCTTTTGGCTCTTAGTTTGATAACATAGGTGTGTCTGGAATCTAAAATGCCTTTATTGTAATCAATGAAAATATGTCAGAACATGAAAGAGAATAGTATTAAGCCTTGAACTTAATTAAGCCTTGGACTTAATCTTTTGTACTGAGCATTTGAGGGGAGGTTTTTTTTCAGGGTTAGAGATTTGGCCTGAACAGTGGTCCGACCATTGCCTACTGAAGGCAATGATGAATATGAAGATGAACCCAGACAAGATGGAAGTGATGCTGGTTGGGAAGGTGGAGATTTTGAAGGGCATTGTGTTTCTCACTTTCAGTGGGGTTCAGCTGACCCTTGCTGACTCAGTTGAGGACCTTGGGGTTATACTGGATCCAGCATTGCTGCTGGAGAAGCAAATTAGTGCAGCTGCAAAACAACAATGACAACGACACTTTCTTCCAACTCAGTCTAGCTTGCAAGATGGCCGATGTCCTGACTCTACCAATCTGGCTACTTGAATCCACACCATGGAAACATCAAGACTAGACTACTGTAATGCACTCTACATAGGTCTCCCCTTGAAATCAGCTCAGAGACTCCAGTTAGTGCATAATGCTGTTCCTTGGCTATTATCTGGAGCTAGATAGAACATGCATATTACTCTCATGCAAAGTTGGCTGCCCATTAGTTAATGGGCTCAATTCACTATAATTTACAAAACCCTTCATGGCCTTGGTCCATCATATTTGTAGGAGCACCTCTCTCCCTGTGTGCCACCATAACAAATTAATTAATTAATTATTAAAACAGATTTACTAGGCTGCCTTTCTGTACAAGTAGGGCTCAGGGCAGCTTACAACAGAAGAGCATACAATAAATAATGTAAGTTAAAACCAACATTACAACTAATCAAAAATAGACCAATAAATAAAATAGTATTCAGTAGTTACTTATCTGAGCAGGGCTTTCTGTGGTGCCACCCTGCAAATGGACAAAACCAACAAACTGCCTGTACATGCATTTTCTCCATTGTGCCCACTCCACCTTATGGAATGGCCCTGCCTGATGAGGTCAGGAAGGCTCCCACTCTCCTGGCTTTCCACAAACTATGCAGAACTGAATTATTCAGACCTTTTTTTACAGAGGCAATAGGGCTGTAATTTAACTCAATGGTTCAAAAAGATGCTTTGGTAAATGGATAGAGACTTTGGACTATACTACTGTGTAGTGTCCGTTGCTATAAGTATGTTCCTACTCTGTAATTCCTGCATCCTTTAACACATTATGTTTAAATGGTTATGCTTTGTCTCAGCTCTGTTTCAGATTTCTGCTTCTTTTCAGGTTTCCGCAATCCAAACCCTGTTGTATTGTTTATTGGATGTCCAATCCTGTTGATTGCTTTTGACTTACACTATGCAATCCCCCCTGACTCTCAGTGTGAAAAGCAGACTATAAATAATGTAAAATAAATACACAAACAAACAAACAAACATAAGTTGCTCAGACTTAGCAAGAGAGATTCATGAGGTGGGTCTACTGTGCCA
Source organism: Gekko japonicus (assembly GCF_001447785.1). Classification (NCBI taxonomy): domain Eukaryota; kingdom Metazoa; phylum Chordata; class Lepidosauria; order Squamata; family Gekkonidae; genus Gekko; species Gekko japonicus. Next base: position 334,416 of record NW_015167582.1, on the reverse strand, counting down.
GGAAGCTCCACTGTTCATGAAAGATGTTCATGTTAATGCAGAATGCAATGCACAATATACATGGTGGTTACTGTATGTCTGTGTCCTTATCAAAAACGTTGAAGATAAGGCTGTTTTTCTTTCTCCTCTCCTATCTTTATGTGGATTCAATTTAATTTGTAACCTCATAATCAGTGCTATTCTAAACACAGTAACATCGTTCTAAGACCATTTATTTCAGTGAATTTAAAAAGGTGTAACTTTACTTATTATGTAAAACATGAACATTAAAATAGCTCATTAAAGATCGGCTGTGATTACAAGTCTAGGCACCATTACTTGGAAGTGAGTCCCATTGAAACCAATAGAACTGCACAGAGCTGCATTAGCTTTTGTTTTAAAATTCATGAGACAGTGGCCTATTATGCATGGGTGTTTCCCCTTGCTTTCACTGTGCATGTCCATCAGTTTTCTTTGTCTTTCTGCATTGATTTTTCTTCCTTCAGTGCTCAGTTCGCTTTCTGCTCATTGTTTCCTCAGGTTTTCTGAGAGTACTTTTGTGCTGGTTTTCCCCTTGTTTTGCTTCCAAGCCAAAGGTAATTCAAAAGAGTACAGATTCCCTTGAATTCCCCCCTGCCCTTTTGCCACCCCTCAAAGGTCACTCCCCACCCACATCAATGCCATGCCACCCACTCTGCACCTTCTGCCATCATCCTCCCTTCATTGGTGTACAAGCTCTATTTCCCCCTTGTTTTTAAATTTAATGTTTTACAAGCCACATAAGTCTCACAATATGATGATGAAGAAGAAGAGATTGGATTTATCCGGCAAGGAGGGATACAAATTGAAAATAATAAATAATAATAATTTATATCCCACCCTTCACTCGGAGTCTCAGAGCAGCTTACAAATGCCTTTCCCTTCCCCTCCTCACAACAGACACCCTGTGAGCCTAGGTAGGTGGGGCTGAGAGAGCTCTTTCCAGAACTGTCCTTGAGAGAAAAACTCTGACAGAACTATGGCTTGCCCAAGGTCATCCAGCAGCTGTAAGTGGAAGAGAGGGGAATCAAACCTGGTTCTCCCAGATTAGTGTCTGCACACTTAATCACTACACCAAACTGGCTCTCACTATCACTAGTCTTAGATTGCTGAATTTAAAAAAATTAAAAGACGGAAGGAACGTTTAAAAGGAGCTGTGTGAAGTTTAGTTCTCTGCTGATATTAACTTGAAAGGGGGATTGGAGAAAAGGCAAAGAACAGCATCCCCAGTGCCCCCCCCAAAAAAATTTCAATGCTGCATGCAAACAAAATAAAAGGGGGATCGTCAGCGCAAAATAAAATTGACATCAGATGTAAAGTGAGAGAAACACTGAAATAGGAAGTCTAAAGCTTTGAAAATATTTTCCCTTTAATGCTTTAGTGAACAAAGTTTTTTGGGGGAGCCATTTTGGCAGTCTTTGGAAGTCTAACATTAAAATAGCAGCTGAGCCACACGGACCTTCTGCAAACCACAAAACTTAAGAATCGCTTGGTATCGATCCATTTCGAGGAAGTGTGCAATCCATACAGGACAAGCTTTTAAAAACTGCCAAGATCACAACCAGTGTGCAGGATCAAATTAGAGAATCACAAAGGGAAAACCACGGAAATTTGCACGGAAGGCCAAGAAATTAGCATTACTTTGCAGGTGTGCTAGGGCATCGGCAAAAATACCTACACCCAGTTTTTTTCAACTTAATGGCAAAAGACTAAAAAAGCTCCCCAGGGCTTCTGCCAGAGGACTCCTTCTCCATGCAAATTGCAGCCCTTTGCAAAGCATGGTGGAGTTGCAGTCAACTTTGCACAGGCACACACAAACACACACAGAGACACACCTACATGTTGCCAATGATAACAGCTTGCAGTGCCAGTGTCAGTGGGTTCTACAATGCATTCTGTACACTCAACTTGTTCCCCTGTATTATGAAATTATGAGTGGCTGATAACACAGCCCTAGTGCTCTGCAATGTGGAAAAAAGGGCTTTGCAGCTGCTTGTCAGTTTCAGAAAAAGTCTGGTCAATTTCAGCATTAGTTCCCCCCCCTTTGCCTGCCGTCCTTTCTGTTCCCTTTCATTCAATTAACTAATGCTAAAATGCACTTGCAAAACCTGGGCCATGAGGATTTAAATGGAAGGCACTTGCTGTAATAGGACAATTGTGTAATTTTTTTTAAAAAAAGCTTTGAACAACACCCCCCACATGTCAAAAGTGATGTTCCACCCCGATTTAGAAAAGTGCATTTTTAAAATTGTAGCTGCAGAATAAATACACAGGAGGAAAAAGAATGGTTCATAAGGTGGGCACAGAATCTGAAGTCAAGATTAAAGGCTTACTGCTCTGAAAATCTGCAGTAAGATGTGTGTGTGTAATGGGCCTCAGTTACTTACAAGTAAAAAAAATAAATCTGGATATGAGAGCTCAAACCCTATGGCCCATTTATGACTATATGAAAACAGTATGCTGATATAATGCACCGAACCTCCCTTGAACAGGTCCTGATTGATCATTGAATTAGTTTGAGTGTTGAAACAATTGCATGTGAAAATTAGGTTATACAGTAGGCAATACTGGTGGTTAGAGAGACACCCCAAGTGATCAAAATGTGTTGCTTCTGAGCTAAGTGTAGGAGTGAATCTGCAGTACTGGACATTTCCCTAGACATGAAGTCAGGGTGGCTTACAAAAATTAAAACATTAAAATACAAAATTATTTTAACAAAACATTTAGCAACACTCGAAAACTATACAAACCCATATGAAATTGAGC
>NW_015167582.1:329538-331603 GCF_001447785.1 Gekko japonicus | reverse complement strand
CAGCAGGAACAGCACTGAAACTGAGAAAATAAAATAATCACATCACTAATAAAATAAACTGTAAAATAATAGCAGTAAAGTCTAGAAAGCAGCAGCAGAACAATCTTCCCCTCCAGAGCCCAGCAGTAAAATCAACAGAACAGGGTTAATTCCCTTTCCTCTCAACAAACTGTCTTCTCCATTCCTTGGAAGGCCAACAGTGAGGTGGGATAACTGGACCTCTAGGGGCAGAGAGTTCCAAAATCTTGGGACCATGGCTGAAATGCTCATCTTCTGAATGCCGACCAATCTCAAATCAAAATCAAGACAGGTATATGGAGAAAGGCAGCTTTAGATGGTCTTAGAAGATGGGCAAGTTCATATGGGCAAAGGGGTTCCCTCATATATCCTGGTTCAGGGCCATTTCTAGTTCTCACGACGAAGACCAAAACTTTGAATCATGCCCAGAGACAAATTGGAAGCCAGAATCCTAGATTCTGATTGAATTATCTATTTAACAGTAAAACTATAATTTACATGGCTGCATATTTCTGATAAAGGAAAATAATTAACATGTCATCCTAAGTGTAGAATAACCAAAGCAGAAATTTAGAAATAACAAGGGTGGACCCACAAGAAACTTGCGGGGAGGAGGCATTCCCCCACCTTTGCTTCCTTCCCTCTCCCCCTCCCGCTTTCTTTCTCTCCCCAAGCCAATCCCTCCTTTTTCTTTACAACCCTCCACCAAGTCAATCTCCCTCCGCAAGCCATACCCCTTCTTTCTCACCATCGCGCACTTCTTTCCCTTTCTCTTTCCCCCCCAAGCCAATCACCCCCTTCTTTCTCCCCTCCTTTCCCCCTACCTTTGAGCCCGGCAGCAGTGGCAGTGCCTGGGAGGCCGAGCCAGTGCAGGCTCAACCATAAAGCCACCCACCGCTTTCCGTCCCTCTTTGCTCCTGGCTTCCCCAAAGTGGAAAAGCCTGCAAAGGCCTCGTCACTAGGAAAGCCATTGCTAAGGGCAGTCAGGTGCTCAGAACTTTCCAAGAAGAGAGAGAGAAGGGGAGAGAAAGCTCCTCATTGTTAGTAAGTCCTTTCTCTGTGCATGAGCAGAAAAAGCTGTTGTACTTTTGGGGGGATTTAAATATCCCCATATCCTTTTTTAAAGTTTTTAGATTTTTCTGCACAGCTGTGGGGTGCCCCAAATATGCAGGATAATCTCTTTTCCCTCCATGTGCCCCTGATCTGCTGGAATAAGTATCCGCACACAGGGGCCCATGTTGGGAATTAGATATATAAATAACATACCAGTACATACAAAATATCAAACACATTGCCCTTCCTTCAGAAGATGCTTCTGGATGTATGTGTGGAGAACCACTGAAAAGAAATGGGAATCTCTTTCTCTGGTGGCCTGTGGCTCACAATCGTGCTTAAGAAGGATAATTAACCTGTGAAGATCTCGGACTGCTGCTGCTGTGTACTTTAAAAGGGTAGGAGCAGCAGTATCAGTTTCCAGGCTCAGCAAGAATCTTGTGCAGGTGACTAATCCTGCTCTTTTAATAATTACTTTATGATTATTTATAATTGAGCTCTTGGCCCTGATACACAACATCCTGAAAAAATGAGATAAATGCCAGAATTGAGATTTGTCAGCAAAAACAAAGTGGCTGTTTTGAAGCCTGTAGTAGACTGCATGGTAAGCACTGTCATATTTAGCTGCCTTTAATATTTTGCTGCATGCAGCTGTAGTCCCCTGTGGGGGTGTGATAATAGCAGTATTTCCAGGGGTCTTTTCGTAGAAAAAGAGCTGCAGGAGCGCATTAGCATATGGTATGTGTTATGTATTGACTTGAATGTAAATACTGACATGCGAATCGCCTAATTGAAATCTGATGTTAAGCTTCAGCCTGGGCTAGGATCCTAATGTAACCAATAGGAGTCCTAGCCCAGAAAGTGTCTACCAATCACTATGCAAAGCGGGACCGCTTGTGATTGGGTATTGTATCTTCAACCTCATAGGTTGTTATCTGTACAGGGGGTGTGGCTACATTAGCCGGGAGTGTTTAAATATCGACAAGCCAGTGTA
>NW_015167582.1:292901-329322 GCF_001447785.1 Gekko japonicus | reverse complement strand
CCCCGCCACCCCCACCCCGATCCCTTACTTACCGCTTCAGTGTGGGCCCAGGGGACCTGGCTGCGGGGATCTCCAGGCTTCCCCCGGCCCCAGCGCTCCTGTGCGGGCCCTGGGGACCCAGCTGCAGGGCTCTCCAGGCTTCCCCCGGCTGGAAAGCTTGTGGTACACGAGCCTTACTGAAGCAAAGGTCTGGGTATAGTCAAGTGCCTGGATGGGAGATCTTCTATGTGCCATATATAATCTGTCTGGAGTTCCATAATAGAAGATATCCCCTCCCCAATATATATCTTGCCATTCCATAACTTCAGGATCTCAGTTTGGTGTAGTGGTTAAGTGTGCGGACTCTAATCTGGGAGAGCCGGATTTGACTCCCCACTCCTCCACTTGCAGCTGCTGGATGACCTTGGGCAAGCCATAGTTCTGACAAGAGCTGTCCTTGAAATGGCAGTTCTTGGAAAATGCTCTCTCAGCCCCACCTACCTCACAGGGTGTCTGTTGTGGGGCAGCTGTAGCATGCCTGGCAACTTTTTAAAAGGGCAGCTCCTTGTGCTGACCTTTCTTTCACCTTGCAGCGAATCTCAGTTGGTGATCTCCTTGCTCCTGATGTATGGATGGAGGGGAGAAAACTTTTCCAAGTGTAGGGAGTAACATGTAATATAATGCAGAGTTTGGAGTGGAATATTAAAAGAAGGAGAGCTGAAACCAAGGATGAACAGATATTTCCTGTTCTGTTTCTTTTTATATTCACTCATATTTTGGTCAGCGTTCCCAGTTCTTCACTTTTTGTAGTTGGTTTTGTAGGTTCATTTGTACTGTGAATGCCTCTTGAAGAGGTTTTGCATGTAATTTATGTACTATTTATATGTATAATATACATAAAGCATATACGTCTGGTTTATTAAAATGTGTATGTTTTATTGGGGGGGCAGGTCATGTGAGGAACCTGAAAGTAGTCTGAAAATAAAGAATGATAGGCTTGATTTGTACAAAGAAGAATCAGAATCAAAATGAAGTAGGAATGAAGTATTGGAAACCACCCCTAGCCAAGAGCAGTGAGAAAAGAAATAAGAAGCAATGAGGAAAAGCACAGTAAATTAAATGTGAAAGTTGAAGTAATCCAAAAGGTAATGGTACTTGTTTTAAACTTTCTTGGACAAAGTTAATATTTTCATGAATGTTAATCCGTCAAAAGTGTGCTTAGAAGTGACTTCCTTGGTGGCTCAACCCAGAGCTATACAGAATAGCACAGATAACTAGTTGGCAGAAATTCCTCTGTAAGCAATAACCATAAGCCCATGTAAGCAAGAGAGTGATAATTTCTTGTAGCTCCCACAGTAAATGAAATGACCTAAGACCAGGGGGGCCTTGCCAATCACTTTTCCCAGACCTGGAGAGCTTGCTTCTGTTGTTAATGTTGAGGTCCAGTACAAAGCAGGGTAGTTAAGTATGTAAAAGCATGCTACAGCTGCTCTTGTCTCCAACGGTGGGAGGTGGGAGGTGTACTCCTTTCTGCTGAGAATAAAGTGTTTGTCCCAATATCCTCATGTGCTTCACTGAGCCCGTTGGAGAGGTCTGGATTGTGTGTTCTTCCAATTATGTATACACCGAATATGAGCCATTTACTTCTAGAGTGCCCAATTAGTTGAAAACTAAGCTCCTTGGTTACAGTTTCCTTTAATTCCTCAATAAGGAAACAGAAAATAACAAACAATTAATGAAGGAAATATTAAAAATATGTGTGCTTCTGATATTAATACTTATGGGGTGCTGAGAGCATAGTTGAATGGAAAATCAGGACTGAGAATTTGGTGCACTGGAGGCAGGAACTCTGTTCTAGTGTCAAATAAGAGAAAGCTTATTTTAGAAGTCAACATATCCTATCAGGGATACTGGCAATGATTAACTTTCCGTTCACAACTAGGTAGAAAGAAGGACAGAAATACTGACACACTAGAAATGCTAGAAGAAATGTATTTAGGAGTGAGAAAGTGTTCCACTCTTCTGGGTGGAGGTTACCCAGACATGATTGGAAGCTTCAGTTGGTGCAAAATTAGAAGCAAGATGACTGACTGCTCAAGGAGTGTTATGAAAGAACTACGCTGGCTGTCCCTTTGTATCTGGGCCCATTTCAATGCACTGCTGCTGACCTCTAAAGCCCTAAATGGTCCGGTATGAGAGTATTTAAAGGATCACTTACTCCTAGACAAGCCTGCCCATCAGTTGAGATAATCAAGTGACCCTGAGTTGCGGGTCCCTGCTCTCAGAAGTGAGGAAGGTAGTCATTAGGCACAGCACCTTTCCAGAAGAGGTGCCAAGACTCTGGAGATCTGCAACTCCCCTGTACAGGTCACTAGTTTCGTCCAGTCCTAGATGGCAGCTAAAAGCCTTCTTTTTAAAAGAACATTATTTTGTGCTGCTTGTGTATCATACTACTGTTTTGTTTATTATTATACGGTTTAATTATTTGTTATATGTAAATTGTCAGGAAGCCATGGGCTGAGAGTCAAATCTAGAGCATTCTTAAATAAATACATTGAATAAATGTATCTAAAAGTCTGACTGTGTAGTGCTTATTGAATGCATTGAGAAAGTTTAAAGCAAGATAACAAAGAATCAAATTGCAGTTTGGTGTGGTGGTTAGGAGTGTGGACTCTAATCTGGGAGAATGGGGTTTGATTCCCCACTCCTCCACATGCAGCGAGCTGGATGACCTTCGGTCAGTTACAAGTTGTCTCAGAGCTGTTCTCTCATGAGCAGTTATTGAGAAAGTTCTCTCAGCCCCACCTACCTCACAGGGTGCCTGATGTGGCAACAGGAGGGGAGGGGGAGGAGATTGTAAGCCGCTCTGAGACTCCGGGTGAAAGGCGAAGTATAAATCCAATCTCCTCCTCTTCCTCCTCTCATAATTTATTTTAGCGCTTGGCATTGAACTTAACAGTCACCAGGAAAATCACTCTCTGTTTCTTGGTCCTGAATGTAGGACTTGTCAATGTTACAGTGTAAAACATGACTCCATGTTGTCTTAGAATTTGCACTGCTGTTGTATTTGATCATTTACTTGGGTATTGGCTTATGACAGAGAAGGTTACAAAACAGGCCTGGGATGAACATTTGCCAAGCTGTAGAGAATCAGCATATTAGAAATCATGTTGCTACCAAGAATAAGAAACATAGAACAGCTGAGACAGTGTCTTTCTTTTAGAAGACTTTAAATGACTCCAAGAACATTGTTGAACTACACCAGGTTTTCTTAGACTTTTGTTAACTACTGTTCAGGTTTTTTTCTGGATTAAAATTGGAAATGTGTTGTACATGTGTGTGTGTAGCCAGGACTTTTTTGTTCGGGGGGCATTTAAATTTTTAAGAGGACAGTTAAATTACAATTCATTACATTCATCAGAATGCCTGTCTTTAAAGGGGAAAGCTCCGAGTCTGTTTCTAGCCCTTCCTTTCAAGGGACAGGGCAGCAAGGGCATCAGTTCCTAGGACAAAACAGCCCAGAGGGCATTTAAATGCCTTTTGAGTTTCCTTCCACAGGGCAATCCCACCTCCTGGTGTCCTGCCTTTTCCTTTGCCTGTTGAGCCAAAATTCTGGGATGGGCACTGGGGAAACGTCTGAGTCCTTTGAATCTGCCAACTTTAGTGTGTGCTGACTGAAGGAGGGCTAGTGTGTTGTGTCTTACATGGTTAGCATGGAAGATATCAGTGTGGGGAGTGGGTGAGAGATAAGTCAATGCTGTACCATTTATTTATTTAGAGAAATTTATGCTGCCTCACCAGGAAATCTGCCTGAAGTGGTTTACAAAATAAAAAATAAATTAATTAAAACATATTAATTAAAACTTTGCATTATAAAACTAATCCCATCATAAAAACATAAATAATAAAAACAGGCCACTGACAGCTTTAAATAACTTTCCAGACTACAATAATGTTAAAAGATCAGCCCTCTTAATTAGAAGCCTGGGTGAACAGAAACACTTTAGCCTGGTGCCTAAAAGAAAGCAGCATAGGTGCCACGTGAGCCTCAAGGGGAAGGGCATTCCATAAGAGAGGTGCCACTACTAAAAAAGCCCTTTCTCTGGTTGCGGCCTGCCTTACCTCTGAAGGAAGGGGCAACAGAGAACAGGGCTTATGAGTGAGATCTGGAGGGCTGGCCAGCATGGGAGGAGGCGGTCCTTCAAGTACTCTGGCCCCAAGCCATTTAAGACCTTAAAAGGCAAGACCCAGCACTTTGAATTGTGTCTTGAAACAAATCGGCAGCCAGTGCAGATGTTTCAGTTTTGGGGCGTATTCCACCCCTGACAGTAGCCCATCTGCTGCATTTTGGATGAGCTGACGTTTCCAGACTGTTTTCAAAGGCAGCCCCACATAAAGCACATTACAGTAGTCTAACCTGGATGTAATTAGAGCATGAATCACCATTGCCAGATCACATGTTTTGAGGAATGACTTATAGCTGTTATGTCAGCTGAAGCTGATAAAAGGCACTACGTACCTCAAAGGAGGTCTGGGCTTCCAACTATAGGCAAGGACCCAGCATTATAAATCTGTTCATTCAGGGTGAGTGGAACCCCCTCATGGACAGGCTGACTTCTCCGTCCTTGAATAGCTATGTCATTACCCATCAGCATCTCAGTCTTGTTGGGATTGAGTTTCAGTTTATTGGCCCCCATCCATTCAATTGCCATCTGCAGGTACCTGTTCATTATATGGAAATCACAGAACTACATACTCAGAACTTCCTTGGCAGACATATAGGAATAGAAAAGATTGGTGACATGCGCATCTGGAAGCTTGCTATTGGTCCCAGGTTCACCAGTTTGATTTGTTGTCTTTCATCAAAGCAGGGCTGGAGATAACTGTGCCAACTGTAATGGATGGGCTCACATGAAGCAGGGAAGATGGGGAAAAGGGGAGATGAGGGAGGCCAGGAAGTCAAATGTGGAGCATTAAACCTGTGAAAATATATTCTGATGCTTTCCCAGTTGATGCTGAGGACACTTTTTGCTTCTTAATACATTTTGAAATAATATAGTATGTAATGTTCCAAGAACCCATTTTTAATTATACTCTCCATCCAGACTTGCTACTGAACTGAATCATTTCTTTCTCTTGTTCACATGGTAGATAGAGTTAAGGATGCATATTACTGTCAGAGATGGCTCCAGTAGAGTTCTGGGTACCACCAAACAAGTCAAAGGGAAGGAAGTAAGTGACATCAGAACCTCCTACTTGTGCAGACCTGGAAGGAAGCCAGTCTAGAAAATTTATGTTGATCTGAGAATATCACTTGATCCACTCTGACCTATTAGTGTGAAGAGACTTCTTTGTTCAAGCAGCAGGTTTCCATTCAGTGCTCTTCTTTTTGGAGCATTGCACAGGCTGAATCCAAGCCTGACGTGCCACAGGTTGAAGGCACGATATGGTACCGAGTCCAAACAATTATCCGTAACAAAGGCCTTTTGCCTAAGAGAAACATGGTATGTCAGCACTCCCTTCCTTGAAGAAGCTAAGCAAGTATGGGTCTGTCCAGTGAGTGGGAAGCCTCCTGGGAAACCTAAGTACACTTTTAAAAAACCATGATGGACAGGAAAAGCTTCCTTTCTGTGACTTGGTTCCAGTGATACATTGGAGGATGATTTGCTCCAACCAACCTTCCCTTCCCCCACAGTGAAATGCTCAAGCAAGTGATGTGCTTGTAGAACCAGTGACCTCACATAAAATCACTTACTCCCTTCCATGAACTGGAAAATAGCAAGCTGTGATTTAGTTGTGTTCAGAAAAGGAAGGGAACAAGATTGCACGTTACATTGCTCATGTGAAATAGACTGCATAAGCTGTGCTGTTGTAAGTAGCATTGGGCGGGGGCAGACGGACACTTTCTAAACTTACGTTTTTCAAAGGATACTGTTTGTGGCTTCCAGTATATTGGTTCCTTTGCACATTTGCTTCTGAAAGTTTCTAAAGAAACATAACAAGGTGGTACACAGCAATGCTCCGCGGGCGGGGGCAGACGGACACCAAGCTTGCTTTCAAAGGGCACATTCTGTGATTCTTGCTGTTCTCTGAGCCCCAGTTGTTCATGGCATCAGAATCATAAGTGCATCCCTTCTCCTGTCACTTAGGCAAGAACGTGCCATTTTACAAGCAGTCACATGAGGCTTCAGTCTTCTGGACTCCATTTAGCTACTGGAGCTGAACCTTCAAATGACCCTGTTAAAAAGTTGCATGTATTTCCTTTGGGGTATGTTTCTACCCCTAGCCAAATTTGCATTACCATTACAATTATTTGAAAAACAAAAAACTATATTTCAAGCCAAAGATACTAGGAAACTAACAAACGTTCATGAATTTTAAATGAAAACATCTAAAAACATTAAAGATATCTAAAATTAATCATTTCTAATTCTTTTGCTCCATGGGCTGTATTTCTGCTGCAAAAATATATTTTTTCTGACATGAGGTAAATATTCATCAGGAAGGGTCTTCAGCTCGTTATGGCAGGCAGTATCTCTCAAGAGCACCTTAAAAGACTTTCCTGAAGCAGTGTTTTTTTTTGGGGGGGGGGGAACAAAAATCCTTAGTGGGGTATTTTCCCCACTTGACTCTGTATGCTGTTTGATGGGTCTTTGACCATAATAAACTGATTGATTGATTGGTATTTTCCCCACCCCAATACATTACATGAGCTGGGTTCAAAAAGTATCCCCAGTGGCAAAATATATAGATACTGGGATTATGTTACTTACCCTGGGTGCTTTTTGTTTACAGAAAGAAAACTGTAAGTGGTCAGTGGCTGTACTTTGAGAACTACTGTACAGATATCAATGTCTTAAGAAGAAAAGGTTATAGAGCCACTTTTGTCTCCATTCTACCAAGAATGTACAACCAGCATAGCTAATTCACCCCAAGAGTTGTATGAATTGGTCACTGGGTATTTGGCTTAGTTAATACACAGTTTTGGGCATTTAGTGGCATGAACTTCTCAAAAAGGAGAATTTTCCAATTGATGGCCTTTAAAAATGGAATCTTTAAGATACCAGACGTCTGTCTCAGATAGTAATTTTTAAACTCCCTCCCCTTAGGCAATCCTTTCAAAGTTGATTTATATTCTGGAGAACCACTGCTCACTACCAAACTGTAGTGTTACCAGTATGCCATAGCTGTGTGGGTAAAGCTGGCTTTCAAAAAGCAAGAGTGATTTCATTAAAATGCTTCCTCCATATTGTTATATGATCTGATGCCACAAGCTAAAGTCAGACAGCCTATTATCAGCCTTGGAAATAAGCCAGGAAATGTTATTCACTTCACTTGCCTATACATATCAGTCAATTGTGAGTACAAGACTGGTCAAAAAGGAAAATGTCTGCTGTGTTCCAAGTTAAAAAAAGAAGAAGCAGATCTGTTGGGTCACCTGGAAGTTCATATTTATTACAGGTGGCCAGATGAATGGTTATTTACCAGCAGTACCTGTGTTCAGATAAGCACACCTATTTTTGCCTATAAGCCTCTATGTTTTACAATGGTGTGACAGAACATTGTGGGTGGATCTGTATAGCTAGATATCCCTGCTGCAGTCTTGACAAAAAACCCTCTTCCACGTGGTTTAATGGTATAGTATTTCTGAAAAGGGAAGGAAGTTCAAAGTGGGCACCCAGACAATTCACATTTCAAATGTTATGGAAGCACCTGAAGTCATAGTATTGTAAAGTTAAGCTGATCTGGAGGACTTGATTACTACAGGTGAAGCTGTTTTATTCTGAGTCAGATCTTTGGTCTGTCAAGGTCAATATTGAATACATTAACTGGCAGAAACTCTCCAGGGTCTCACATCAAGGTATTTCATGATACATACTACCTGATGCCTTTAGTTGAGATGCTGGGGGCTAAAACTGTGACCTTCCTCATGCAGTGCAGGTGCTCTACCATTGAACTACAGATCCATCCTTGGAATGGTGTTCATTAGCAGCCCTGCAGAAGCCACTCTGAGCTTTCTAAAGTAAAAACAAAATACAAACATCGGAAATGAAAAGACAGATCTCTAGTTGAGATAGACTGCTTTCCCAATGTGGTGGATCATTCAACATTGCAGTGTGACCTTCTCCCATCTGAAGTGCCACAGCCTAGCCAATGATGCATTACAGGAGGCTGCTGCTAAAATCCCAAGTGTCTTGAGACCCTTAGCATAACTCTGGGATGCATCTACTAGAGAAGAGCACTCATTTTAAAATTAGTTTTCAGCACCATGGTGCGGCACGTAATATGGTTTATTCTGATCATTTAGGAAATAGCACTCTAATCCATTTGTGGTTTGAATGGTCATGCATTATGACTGCCTGCCTGGAGACCGTGTGTAGCACACCTCCTAGTCAATGGTGTAACCTTCAGATATGCCTTTTTCTCCCCACCCCTTTATTCATTGTGATTAAACACATGGCACCCAATAATTCTTCTTTCGGAGACAGTGCCCTTGTGTCTAATCTGTGAGATGATTAAACAGTCATGAATCACTAGTTATTGCTCCTTGCCTTGAGGTAGGTAGCCTCTGTTGTGCATTGTGTATGAGAAAAGCTTAAGTTAACCTTCCAGCATCTTTTTTTTTTTGCAAGTTCAGTATTGACTTGTAGAAACCCTAGCATTTTCAGAGGAGTTTGGTTTCAGTTTCCTTCTTGGCTGAGCTGCTCCTTTCCTCTCTGTAACACAGAGTTTGACAGCTGCAGAAACCTTCTGCAGGACATAAAAACATAACCACATAATTTTGAATGCACCGCACTCTAAGACACTGTTTCTTTCCTGTAGCTCCTCCCTGTAATTGAGCAGAGATTCCTGAAACATGACTGAGGCTTTGTTCATAACATTATAGTATGTGATGATGGCCAGCGCTCCCACTGGGCAGGTACTTTTTGCCCTGGATTCCTGGAACCAGAAATTTCCCCCTTTTCTTCAGTAGCCATACTTGGACCCTTCCCTGCAGCTACACATAGCAATTGCAATGCAGATTACCCCTTACTTTGCAAATAACCCTGCAAACACCATGAAAGACATAGAATTGCCAACCTTCAGATGGAGCTGGAGATATCCTGGAATTACAGCTGATCTCCAGACTACGTGCTAGACTTACTATGGAGGCCCCAGGTCATCACAGTCGCCAGGTTTGCCTTTTACCATCTTTGACAGAACAGGCAGCTGGCCCCTTATCTCTCCCCCCAGGACTTGGCTACAGTGACCCATGCAATGGTCACTTCCAGGTTTGATTACTGTAACTCGCTCTACACAGGCTTGCCCTTGTGGTTGATCCGGAAACTCCAAGTAGTGCAAAATGCTGTGGCATGCCTGCTGTCTGCATTGCCTCTGTGGGCACACATTTGGCTGGCGCTCCACCAATTGCACTCTGATTGAGTACCGGATCTGCTTCACGGTATTGGTATTAACCTTTAAAGCCTTAAAACCCACATACCTAAGGGACTGCCTCTCCCCATATGTGCCCCAGAGAGCCTTGTGCTCCACTGATCAAGAACTGCTGGTTGTCCCCAACCCGAGCGATGTCTGTTTAGCCTTAACCAGGACCAGGGCCTTTTTTGCCCTGGCCCCGGTCTGGTGGAACAAGCTCCCGTGTGAGATCAGGGCCCTGTGGGATCTATTACCATTCCACAGGGCCTGCAAAATAGAGCTGTTCCACCAGGCCTTTGGGTGAGGCAGCAGGCGTCCAGGAAAAAGCTGCCCTCCCTGCTGAATATACCATCCTATGCAGCCCAGGCTATACAGCTTTGGATTTCAGCGATGCCAGTATTTGGGATTATACAAAACTGATGTATATTGTTTTAAATGTTGTTTTAGTGGTTTTAATTAATTATTACTATTATTGTTTTGTTGTAACGCCATAAGGCCTACGTGTGACTTGTGATCCACCCTGAGCCTGTTTGTGGGGAGGGTGGAATATAAATGTGAATGAATAAACAAATAAACAAAATCAATTCCCCTGAAGAAAATGGCTGCTTTGGAGGGTAGTCTCTCCCAAAGCCTGCCCTCTCCGCATTCCACCCTCAAATCTCCAGGAATCTCCCTACATACATACATACATACATAAATACAGTTTTTATTCAGATTTAAGTAGCAACAAAAACAGTTATGTAATGCAGTCATACTTTGATCAAATCTCATGAAAATGACATTTTTATTAGACCACCTGCCAGCATAAATCAATTAGATGCTTCTATGACATACAACAGTTAGGTCCAGGGGTCATTTCCTGCAGGAGCGCACAGGAGCGGAGCTCCAGCAGTAAAGAGCCCAGGGGGCAGGCACATGCAACAAGCACCACCCCCTGCTCCCAGCAGCCCTCAGTCAGAGCAAGAAGCAGCCAAGTAAGCTGCAGAGCAACCCTCCCCGGTCCAAAACAGTCCAGTGGCACCTTTAGGACTAAGTTTTATTCAGGTACAAGCTGTCCCTCCTCCGCAAGGACAGATCTGCACAGATCTCCCCCCCCAATAGCTAGCAATCCAAAAGAGTCCAGTGACACCTGAGGGGTGGGTGTTGCCTTCTGACACACTTCCGGTGAGGTAAGGGTGTGTGGCGTATACAAATAAGTTACGCTAATGAGTTATGCTAATAAGCTCCTGCACCTCTTTTTCTATGAAATGACCCCTGGTTAGGTCTTTTGTGTGTCTTTTTTTTTAATTTTAAAAAAGGTCTGTTACTATTAATAAAGATGTTATTCTTCTTGTGGAAAACTGAAGAAGGAAAGGTGAGAATTTCCATTTCCAGCTTGTGTAGGTAGAACTAGAGATCAAATTGCCAACGTTCTCTGGACTATGGAGAAAGCAAGGGAGTACCAGAAAAACATCTACTTCTGATTCATTGACTACGCTAAAGCCTTTGATTGTGTGGATCACAACAAACTGTGGCAAATCCTTAAAGAGATAGGGGTACGAGACCACCTGACATGTCTCCTGAGAAACTTGTATAAGGGTCAAGAAGTGACATAATTGGATATGGAACAACTGATTGGTTTAGCATAAGAAAAGGAGTATGACAA
The DNA here is from genome assembly GCF_001447785.1 of Gekko japonicus. Lineage (NCBI taxonomy): Eukaryota > Metazoa > Chordata > Lepidosauria > Squamata > Gekkonidae > Gekko > Gekko japonicus. Next base: position 318,284 of record NW_015167582.1, on the reverse strand, counting down.
GGATGTATATTGTCACCCTGCTTATTTAATTTATATGCAGAGTACATCATGTGAACTGCCGGCCTGGATAAATCACAAACCGGAATTAAGATTGCTGGGAAAGACATCAACAACCTCAGATATGCAGACGATACCACTCTAATGGCAGAAAGTGAAGAGTACCTAAAGAGCCTCTTGTTCAGAGTGAAAGAGGAGAGTGCAAAAGTTGGCTTGAAAGTCAACATAAAAAAAACTAAGGTCATGGCATCTGGCCCCATCACCCCTTGGCAAATAGAAGGGGAAGTCGTGGAAGTAGTGACAGACTTCACGTTCCTGGGATCCAAGATCACTGCAGACAGTGACTGCAGCCATGAAATTAAAAGACACCTACTCCTTGGGAGGAAAGCTATGGCGAACCTAGACAGCATAGTAAAAAGTAGAGACATCACCCTGCCAACAAAAGTCGGTATGGTCAAAGCAGTGGTATTCCCAGTAGTAATTTATGGCTGCGAGAGTTGGACCATAAGGAAGGCCGAGTGCTGAAGAATAGATTCTTTTGAATTATGGTGCTGGAGAAGACTCTTGAGAGCCCCTTGGACTGCAAGGAGATCAAATCAGTCAACCCTAAAAGAAATCAAGCATTACTGTTCCCTGGAAGGCCAGATACTGAAACTGAAGCTCAAATACTTTGGCCACTAAATGAGAAGGGAGCACTCCCTGGAGAAGACCCTGATGCTGGGAAAGATTGAAGGTAAAAGAAGAAGGGGACAGCAAAGGATGAGATGGTTAGACAGTGTTATCGATGCAACGAACATGAAATTAAGCAAACTCTGGAGGATGATGGAAGACCTGGCATGATGTGGTCTGTGGGGCTGTGAAGAGTCAGACTCGACTGTGCGACTGAATGACAACAACAAAAAAGGTAGAATTGGAGAATTATGATGGAAATGGATTTCCTGACACTGTAGGTAAGCAACTATCAGTTCAACAAGCAGCGTTTATACCTAGCCATTGGTATTGTGTTGGATGAACCTTGTGGTTGAGGGCCCAGTCACTTTTTCCATTATAAACTCCTGCAATACAGATTGAGAGAGCTTGGCACTGAGGTTTCCCCTCTCAGAATGCCAACTCTTTTTTTTAAACCCACATATTATAATGCTCTCCAGATGTTTTTGGTTTTTAGGGATTAAAATCAGAATTTTAACATTTTCCTAGCTGGGTTCTTTAAGCACATATGTGGACGAATGTGCTTGCAGATAGTTATACTGCTGATCGCTTTATATGTCTCTGTTTGGTTCTGTTGACATGTTGAGTGTGGTAGAGTTTGCAATGACAAATTTTGAAGCAGATAACTATTGTTCCCCTGTTCCATAGATGAGGAACTGAGGCTGAATTATAGGAGTTGGGTGGCCTCTAGCCACCCATTGAGACCCTCATGTCTCACATGTGTACTGCAGTGACTCTGAACTGATACTCTGGGGTCCTTTACTACACATTGAGTGAAGGTGGTGGTGTAGAAGAGGGGGAATTTTAGCATGACAGAACAGTCATGAGGGTGCTCTGACATGAGGAGCTCATTATTCATCCTGTACTGACAAAATTCAGTTTTTGAAAGTGTTCGTGGTATTGGGGCATTCAGAGGTTAGAACTTTGCTGCACATTGCCAGAATCTCCCCAGAAAATCAATTCAAGGGTTGAAAAAAAATTGTCCTGCTTCATAGCAGAATAGAATAGGAGATACGTATATGTGAGTGAGCGGACTAGATTGGAGAAGTAGCAGAGAGTACTAAATTCTTCTCCCCCCTATCTCTTTGCCACTGAAAACTACCTCTAAGCTGTGAGATAATTATTTCGAAACCTTTAGATAGGAAGACTTGGAGGGATGAAATTCAGTGGAAAACTGGTGTTAGAGAATAACATTTCAGCAGACCTGTAGTGACTTTAGCATGTACATTCAAAACGGCTGTATAAATCAAAAAATACATTTTTTTAATGATAAAGGATATCTAGCGTTCCAGACCAAAAACAGTTTTTGTAATAGCAAATGATTGTACATAGTACACAAACTTTTGGGCTTCAGTCGCCACAGCTGTGTGGCCATCTTGTATTGTGAGTAACCTGTGATGTGTGGAAATGTGAGTCCAAGTTAGATTTGGCATACCTGCCTCTTTAATTCTGGCCCTGGCTCAATCACATATACAGCAGATGTGTGTCTTTGTGCATACTGGGTTGAATTATAAGACCAAAATAGGCAGACCAAATGAAGGGTGCAACCTCCCCCCCCATACTTATGGTTTATTTACTAATTGTCTGTTCCCTGAAAACACTTTCCCCCAAGCTAAGCTCATTTCTGCCTGGGAGAAAAGCACATGGGAGAGAAACTATGGGCAGCTGAGCCATGGGAGACAGGGTTCAGCATCCTCCCTCCGTGTACCCATTTTGCTCATAAAATTAATCCCTCTAACCTGTGCTTTATATGTTTGTGACAGAGCCACATGTAAAGAGATGGCTCTGTTTGGTATTGTAACTGCATGCAAGAGAATCTGGGAAGGGAAGGGTTAAGAGATTCTCTCACTCGGGTACACTTGGCATTTGGCCCCACCCTCTTATTGGTTTATTGTTGAGCCTCTTTGGCCATTGATTACCTTCTGTTTTTGTCTTATATAGGGCCTATCTTCTTCTCCCTCTTACCTGGGCTTGGAGCTGTAGCAAGTTAACTGGTTTGAAGTTAATCTGTTCACAGGCCCCGGGCACACAGGCCGGATATCGCAAGGGGGAGGCGTGGCTAATTGCCCCGGCGCAGTTTGATCCACGATTACGCGATCAGACGCGCCGGTGGCACAGCATGGGTCCTTCCCTCGGCACCAGCGGGTAAATGAGGGACCAGAGGGGAATGCTGCGCGCTGGCGTGATCACACCACAGGCGTCTGGAGGCAGCCCATGGCAAACGTTTACTAGTACCTTGGAGGTACTAGTTTTTAAATGTGCATTGTCGGCGGTAACCCACGGGTGCGCTCCACTTCCCAGATGTTGGGGTGTGATCGCACCTGGATAATCCACCCACCTTCTGTGCCTCTCCCGCGACAACTTTGCCGTGTGACCGGGGCCATAATAAGTTAAATGTACCTACATTAATATGTTATGGAAGATGTGGTTCTATTTTTATAAGTAAAACTTCTTTCTCTTCTTACCACTGGAGTCAGATCATCTTTGTCATTTGTTTGAACAATATTTTTCCCCCTTATCCAGGAAACATGTAGGGTTGGGGAATACTATGTAAAGTTTCTGTGCTTCCAGGGCAAATTATTTTCTTTCTTACATTTAATCCAACAGGTTTTTGGGCTGTCATGTTTACTTTGGGTTAGGGCTGCCAGGCAACTGGCAGGAGTCTATGGGGCAGGGACATAGAGGGTGCCATCTATGGTTTTACCATAGAGTTTCTGGCAATTTTTAGAGAGCGCTGAAATCACTTATGGGTTTCCCTCAGAAATTACACCACAGAGATTCTTTTGGTTTATTTTTCTCCTGTTGCCACTCTGAGCAATGGAGGGAAGAGCAGGTTGCGAATCCTACTTTGGCCATTGAACCCAACGCTGGTGCCATAATATCTACGTAAGATATGGGACTTGCTCTTGGGTAAGGTGGGCCTGTAGTTACTGTTTTGGTTTTTTGGGTTGTTTTTTTTACATGTGACGGTTTTTGGTTGAAAATGTCTCATTCAGCTACTGATAAGTCTGACAGCAGCAGCAGCAGCAGAGGCAGCCTGTGCAAATTTGTAGCCAAAGCAAAAACCTATTCTTATGCTGTGGTTTTAGAAATACATACCATGGGACAAGTTAGCAGGTTAAAATAATTGCCAGCATTAGTTGAAATAATTTAGGCAAAGCCTTGCCAGTTTATGTAGCCAACCAGGGTGTGCTTTCCATGACTGCATGAACATCCTTGGGCTAACTACCAGTTACATATTCTCCTTGCCATTCTCTCTTTCCGCACACTGCCTCCTTTTCTCTCTGTCTCTTTTGGCCTCGCATTCACTCCCATCTGTCTTTTCAACAGCTCTCTTCCATAAAATAAATATGATCTTGTCTGTATTTGTGTTGACCCTCCCATAAAGCTGCAGTTTACTTTACAGAAGGGTTGGTGAAACTCCTGGACAAATTGAAGATAAGTCTAGAACAGCTACGGTGAAGCAAGCAGACAGGAAAACTGGGAGGTGATGTGGAAGTAGTAGTAGTAGTAGTAGAAGAAGAAGAAGAAGAAGAAGAAGAAGAAGAAGTAGAGGAGGAGGAGGAGGAGGAGGAGATTGGATTTATACCCTGCCCTTCACTATCCAAAGGAGTCTCAGAGCGTCTTACAAACTCCTTTCCCCTCCTCACAACAGACACCCTGTGAGGTGGGTGGGGCTGAGAGAGCTCTGACAGAAACTGCTCTTTTTCAAGAACAGCTGTGCCAGAACTATGGCTTGCCCAAGGTCATCCAGCAGGTGCAAGTGGAGGAGTGGGGAATCAAACATGGCTCTCCCAGATTAGAGTCTGCACACTTAACCACTACACCAAACTGGCTCTCAATAGGCAATCAGAAACAGTGAACAAAGTGAATGCTGGTGGGTGAACACACTTGGAGGGTGGTTGTGAGTAGGAATCAGGCATTCACCAGTTGTTTGTTTATGAATCCCCAGCAGTGCAGATGGAGCACATATTTGCAGTTGGAAGGGACCAAATGGGTCAGTTCATATTCATGATTCATATTCACTCAATTCATGATTGTAACCATGCATACAGCAAACTGTCTGTAGGGTTACTAGCTCTGCATTGGGAAATTCATGGAAATATGAGGGTGGAGCCAGGTGAGGGCAAATTTAGGAGAGGGGAGGCACCTCAGCAGGGTATAATGCCATAATGTCCATCCTCCGAAGCAGCCATTTTCTCCAGGGGAACTGATCTCTGTAGTGCAGAGATTAGTTGTAATTCTGGGAGATCTCCAGCCTTCCACTTGGAGGTTAGCAGCCCTGTTTGTATGAGTCCTGGGCTTTGTAAACCTGTTTTGAAAGGTTTGTGGAAATGTGCCAAAATGTGCCTACTGCTTGGAGGGAATGATTCATCTGACCCACATGCCATGAGCGTGACTAGATCAAAGAAAGAAAAACAATGTCCATCTACAACCAGAGTGATCCTTGGCCATAAAGGAGGATACAACATATCTCTGATCAGAGCCAGATAGAACTGAGTTGTTTGAAGGGTACTGTTGAATGGCATTAGCCTCAGAACAGTAGGCTGTGAGCCAGGCACTGATTCCCTACTACTTGTGTCACTGAGGAAACTGGCCAGGAAACAAGCACTTAATACCCTTTAGCATTGAGCCGAATGGTAGGATCCAACCATATATAGTCTACTTGTGCTACCCTAAGATTTCTCAAGTGCGGCTTGTATATAGGTAAAAGAAACCCATATGCGAGTGTATATAAATACAAAGGTCTCTGGTAGGTAGTTAAGGACCTCATTATCCCAATAATTTCAGACATTTTGATTATTAATGGGATTTATCTGTGCTTATTCATATAGGGTAATTTCATTTTATTAACAATGACCCAAATCTTAACCAACCAAACATAGAAAGAAAAAGCATCTGTTTTCAATACTTGACTATTAACAAATTTTGCTTGTGCCAGTAAACAGCACAGTTTTCTTCTGACCGTTACTAATTATTTTAAAGTAAGCTAACGACATACCTTCTGGTTCCAGGGGCTGTTCTATATCCATCATTTTTTAAATCCAAACCAGAAACATTTCAGATACTGTTTAGGAAATGTCTTCCAGATTTTTTGTGGGGAAAATCTGCCTTGTAAGCATTAGTAATGCCAGCATATGCTATCTGTAAAATCAGACAATTTGTGGAGTAATATTTTATTGATTGTTGGTAATATTAATGTTTAAACTAACTTTCATAACTGTATCCTAAACAAACTCCAATTTTTGCTCTTCAGTTTTCTTCTGCAGATTTTCTAATACCCCCCACAGGTTTTCTTTGCAAAATAGTACAAATCTTGGACTATAAATGCAAAATATGATAATCCTATTATTGATGAAAAATCAAACAAATTGTTGACTTTGAAAATACTAAAATTAATCTTATATGTAACATAATTTCTTTTCATTTATTATGTCTCTAAGTATTAATTATTATCTACTGGAAGAAAATTCCCTGCTTCATCAAAATATATATGAACAGGTTTCAATGGTACCACATTGACCACAAAAAGGTTATGGTGGGTACCAGGCTGGACAGGAGCTAAAGTTAGGAGGAAGAGAGTTGGATTGACTCCAGTGCCATGTTTGTTTGTTTTTAATTACTCCAAAAACCGCCAAAAGATAAAGTTGTACATATAAATACAAATTATAACTTCCTTAACACTATTTTGGTTAACAATTCTTTCTCAGTATAACATAGCAATGGTTACCAACGTAATGTCTAATATATGTTTTTAGACCATTGTAAAGCTGTCAGTTTCACCATTTTCCTCTTGTCCTATACTTTCAATAGCAGGTTGTTTGTCAGACTGAGATTTCCAGTACTATCCTTGTCACTGTAAATAAATTTAAAATTATTTCTTGATAAAGACATGAACCCTTGCAACATAGTTTGGTAGGATAGATTCCAGTGGTTATGTTCAATCCAACATTCAGAAACAAGCTCTTTGTCATTTGTGAGAATATGGTGGCAAGTGGATTCCTGTGTGGATGAGACCATCTAATGCTTCAAGGATATGAAACACTGAAGAACAAAAATCCATAATCTGAAGCAGCAAGGTTGAGAAATGTAGTTGATTGCTCTGTGTTTTAAAGTCACACATCCATACCAATACTTTCCTTCTGTGGACACAATTTAGCAGTAACAAGGCAAAAAAGGCCCTTGTTCTGTTTAGTAAATTCTAGAGTAATTATCTCTTTAATCAGGGCTTCCAGAAATAACATGAACAGAGAGTATGACAATCTCCCTGTTATGACATTTGGCTAAACACAAAATTGTTTCATTATACTCACTCTGCACTGGCTTTCACTAGAACATTGCATCATTAACAACACCACGTCAGGATAACTATTGCATACTAACATGTAGAAATGTGGAATTAGCAGTGAAAAAAAATGTTGCCAGTCTTGAAAAGGGCTGAATTTATATTCTCTGTTAAAACATGTAGTGTCCTAACCTTGCAGAGTTCTTCAGAAATGAACATGATGCATTGTGTCTCCCTAGGTTTGGGGTTTCAGTCAAAGCTACTGTATGGAGTAGAAACGCTAATAATAATGAAGCAGCTCACCTCACTATATAAACCTTTGTACCTACAGAAATGTAGCCACAGAAATCCTACCCTCTGCACTGTCAGCAAGGAAGGCACCTATTTTAGGAGTGCAGTTCTGAGAATCCTCCTTCCTCCTGTCCCTCTACCCACCCATACTCTAAGGGGGTTTATGACACGAGACAATGGATTTCAGGCTGTTTTACAGGATTGGAAAGGTTCCTCACCGGAAAGTTTAGTACTGGCAAATAGTAGTCTCCATGTACCATGTTGCTAAACAGGCCCAAGTGTGGGCAGTGCCCAGGAGGCAGTCCATATGGGACCACTATTCATGCTGTCTTGACTTTCAAGAAAGATGAAATAGAGATGTAATCAGTAAGTGATATAAATAAAATAGTGACAGAAAACATCTCAGAAGACTGCTTCCACACACTCCCAGTCCTGTCATATAAAGTGCAGCTGTGAGGGAATGTTAATTGTCTTTCGGATGCTCTCTCAGTTCATGTGGAAGGCCCAGCAGGCACTGCCTGTGACCTAAGTGCTCTCTTCCCACTCCCCAGAATCCTCTGTTACATTCCGGGGTTCCGTGGAACATCTTATTTGACTAAAATATTCTTTGCAGTTTGCAGATGAGGTCCACCTCTACACTCCTATGTTACTTGTTTGTCTCAGACTATAATATGGCTGACTCAGCTTGGATTGCAAATTATCCTGCATATATTTCACTTCAAGAGTGTACACAATTGCAGCTTGAAAGAGGACTGATAAATGGAGGGGCTTTGATGCAGTACAGCACTTTTGTCCCTTGCAACCCTGGCATCACTCAGAGCCAAAAAGCAGAATAAAGAAGAGTGGGCAAAGCATAATTATTTATTTAAGGTAGTATTACATTACTTGGGGAATATTAACAAACAATCCTTGCTTGACGTTCTGGTTCCATGATCTTCTAGTCAAAAGACAGGATGAATTTCAGACTGTGCATTTTCTTGAGTAGTTAGAATAAATGTTAATAATATCCACATAATTGTTTATTTATTGTAAAAAAAAGCATTGTTTTTTTCCAGAATTAATTCTCACATGATTATATGAGGGCAAATAATCAATTATTCCATGCGTTTGTGAGCTGGAATGAATCCCTGGGCAATGTAGAGTATGTGCCAGTAATAGGAGCATGGGGCTTGGTGTGGGGAAGACAGGAAAACATATGGCAAGCGATGTGTGCAGTAAGGAGCATCAGAGAGTCCTATTGTGATACCAGGCTATGTGTATTCAGGACAGGGTTTACTTTAGGGTTACCAGCTCCAAGTTGGGAGATACCTAGAGATTTTGAGTGTAAAGTCTGAGGACGGTGGGGTTTGGGGAGGGGAGGGACTTCAGTGGGGTATAAGAGTCTACCCTCCAAGGTGAACATTTTCTTCAGGTGAATAGATCTCTGTCTCCTAGAGATCAGTTGTAGTGCCAGATCTCTAGCTACCACCTGTTGGCTGGCAACCCTACATACCTGCATAGAACATTCCAGCTCTGAATTGTGTTACGTCAGTGGCACAGCAATTGCTATAACTCATAGTTTTAGTAGCCTGCTTTACTGTGTGCAAAGTGCTTTATAAATGTTGCCTCGTTCACCTCCCTAACAAGCTTCCTAAGAGGTAAGTCACTAATATGATTTAATGCCTGGAAGAGGATTCGAAACCTTTTCTCCAAGTCTAGTACAATAACTCTTGTTTCTCTCATTGTGATTTTTTATCATCATTATCGGCATGTGCAGCATTGTACGTTTTTGGGGAGGACAATCAGAAGTGGACTTCTTAAATACACTTTTTAGTAGGGAAGTGCAGTCATTCCTAAGGAATACAAAAAGCCTGATTTTGTCTGGGCAGTGAAAGGACATATGAAAAATAATGAATGAACAAATGTTGCCCCTTCTTACTTACCCTCTCCTTCTCCCACCTACGACAGAGCTTACTTTACTGCTATTGCTGCTGTAGCTCTTAAGATAGCAGCAGACCATGTTGACTTCCCGCATCCCCCCCCCCTTTCTGATTGCCTTGGAAGATGCCGTGTTTGAGGTGCACCTGGGTCACACTCAGAATGTGATTCTCTGGGAGCCCGAAATTCAGTGGAAGAAATTAAACTCAGAGGATTTCTTTCCCTTGGATGTGGCAGTGCTCAAACTGCAAGGGAAGGGGATGGAGATAGGGAATAGAGCGAGCTGGTGTGGTGTAGCGATTAGAGTATCAGTCTAGGAGACCCAGGGCTATAGCGGCTCAAGTGGTTAAGACGCTGAACTGCAGACCGGAAGGTCAGTAGTTCAGCAGTTCGAGACCTGAGTGCCGTATGACGGAGTAAGCTCCCGTCTGTGGTTCCAGCTCCTGCCAACCGAGCAGTTCGAAAGCAAGAAATTGCAAGTAGATAAATAGATACCGCTTTGGTGGGAAGGTAACAGTGTTCCATGTGCCTTGGCATCTAGTCATGCCGGCCACATGACCATGGACATGTGCTTTGGACAGCACTGGCTCTTCGACTTGGAAACGGAGATGAGCACCGCACCCTAGAGTCAGATTTGACTGGCTTTCGAGCAAAAGAAACCTTTACCTAGGAGACCCAGGTTCAAATGCCCATACCACCATGGAGCTCTCTTGGTGACCTTGGGCCAGTCATTCTCTCTCAGACTGGTCTATTTCATAGGGTTGTTGTAAGGAGGACAAAATGGGAAAGGAGGAACTAGGTACACTGCTCTGAGCTCTGTGGAGGAAAGGCATGATACAAATGTACTGTGCAGAGATATCTTCCAAATGCCAACCTATTGGTTTGTCGCACCATCCCTGATTTATAGCCAATGCCAAGGGCTCAAGGTAGCCCTTGGAGCTGCAGTTTAGGAAGGGCTACTGTATGGGGAAGAAATGAGGGCTAAGGAGTGGGAGCTATTCTCTCAAAAGGAACAAATGCAAATCAGTAATGAAAACAAAAGGAATCAATAATGAAAAAGAAATGAATTTTTTAAAAATGAAATAAAAATGAAAATTAATTGTATATCCTACCAATAAACAACACTGGTTGAAATCAGCAGGGTTAGTCTTCTACAGCTTATTATTTCTGCTGTTCTTCTTGAAGTGAAACTTTACAGACTATTCAGTTGTGGGCTTTTTTTAGTTGCCATGGCCTTCTGCAGTTCTCAAAGCAAGACTGTAATGTGAACAGATATACCTTAAAAATAGCCGGGTAAATTCTGTGTAGTTTGATCTAGCATGGTGATGGCAACTGCTGGGTCTTCTGACAGGATGAATTTTAGGGTTTTTTTTTCTTTATTAGACTTGCTGTATTTCCCTTTGGGTTCCAGGAGTTTCTTACACCTTCATACTGGTTTCCATCAGTCTTATGTATCTCATGTGGTTCTTCTTTGCATTCTTTACAGTTATGATCTGAAATGCAATAAGTTTGTTTATGATTGGCATGCCATCACCTCTATCTACCTACGTTTGTGAGCATAACCAACTTTCTGTTGCCCGTTGAGTTGATCAACAGACTTGCTTTTAACAGATTAACTGATACAGAGTCAATTCAGGTAATTACTTAACAAATTAATCAATAAATAACTGGATCCAACTCAAAATGCTGGTGTTAAAGCCCTTCCTGGCTTGGGCCCTACATCCTCAGAGAATCTCTGTTCCCTATATGAGCCTATTTGCCAAGCATTCATAAGGTAAGCATATCCTCAGAGGTAGGGATCAGATCCGGAGCAAAATTTCCACTTGTGCTAGAGCTTTTGCACAAGCAGTAATGCAAGAAAAGGACAGCAGTAGCTACTTGCACTAACTTATTGTATCCCCACTTGTGTTTCTGGTTGCATAAGATATTGTGCAACCAATTCCTGAGTGTTATAATATATAGGGAGGAAGGTGCTTGATATTGCACATGGTCTTGTGCAGGCAGAACCTCACTATGTCCATTTATGTTTATGCTTGCACATTGCTGGATCCAAGCCAGGATCTTGATAGTTTCAGCTTCAAGGCTGTTCACAGGCTGTGGCTCAGTGGTAGAGAACATGCTTTGCATACATAAAGTCCTGGGTTCAATCGAAGAAGAAGAAGAAGAGGAGGAGGAGATTGGATTTATACCCCGCCCTTCACTACCCAAGGGAGTCTCAGGGTGGCTTACAAACTCCTTTCCTTTTCCCTCCCCACAACAGACACCTTGTGAGGTAGGTGGGGCTGAGAGAGCTCTGACAGAAACTGCTCTTTTTCAAGAACAGCTCTTATCAGAACTATGGCTTGCCCAAGGTCATCCAGCAGGTGCAAGTGGAGGAGTGGGGAATCAAACCCGGTTCTCCCAGATTAGAGTCCATGCACAAACCATTACACCAAACTAGCTCCACGAAAGTGGAGTCAACTCCACTTAAAGAATCTCAGCAGGGTTGGAAAATGATTCCTTTACCTGAGTTCCCAGGTTCTAGTGTGGCTTGCCCAAGGTCATCCAGCAGGTGCAAGTGGAGGAGTGGGGAATCAAACCCAGTTCTCCCAGATTAGAGTACATGCACAAACCACTACACCAAACAAGCTCCACCAAAGTGGAGTCAACTCCACTTAAAGAATCTCAGCAGCGTTGGAAAATGATTCCTTTACCTGAGATCTAGTCTTAGTGAAATAGACAGTAATGAACCAAAAGTCCAACTCAGTATAAGGCAGTTTCATATGAATAGCTTCCTGAATGAGAAGGGCCCTTTCAACTTTCAAAAGAGGTTTTAAAATATGCCACTCAGAGAAGGCATTAGCTTCATGCTTGTTGTATAACTGTATTTTGGGTAGTCACACCTGCTATTAGTAATTGTATTTACGTGCTTTATGTTTGTACATCCATTCCATTGAATAGTTTTATGATTGCCGACTTGAAAGTAGTGGAAGCTGCCTCAAGCCATGGAGAGGTGGGAAATGTCTGGTAATTTAATGGAATGCTACAGCCATAAATGCAGACGATATTTGACGCTAGCTAATGGAAGTAACAAAGCTCAGAGAAACTATTTAATGTTTTGCAACACAGCAGATTCCAGTCAACTACAGCTCATGTAGAGGATAAACAAGAGATATGTCCAGGGTGTTGGTCCTGCTACACAGTTGGGGCACTAGAATCCTCAGAGCTCTGTTTCTGAGAATTATCTTTTTAGCAGGTTTTGGAACAGGGCAGAAATTCATTAGTCAATTGCAGATCCAAACCACTGTCTTTGGTGAACACATCAGGCAGTTGTTAGGGCAACCACAAATTCTTCCTTTTCCTGTCCTGCAGAAACTGGGGGCTGGATCTGAAGCATGGTGATGTTACCAAACTCCACTGGCTGATTCATAGATATGAAGAAGAGGAAAAAGAGACTGTAGACCAGATGAGAGGAAAGGGGGATGGTGTCAGCTGGAGGAGAAGAAATGTCCTCTGTCCATGGTGCTCAAGTATACCGTGCTCATCCTGTGTTCAGTAGTGCTACCCCCACTACCAAATAGGTGGCAGTTAGGATACTGGATGGTCAAGGCTAGCCTGATCTTGTCAGATCTCAGAAGCTAAGCGGGGTCAGTCCTGGTTAGTATTTGGATGGGAGACCACTAAGGAAGTCCAGGGTCACTGTGCAGAAACAGGCAATGGCAAATTACCTCTGAATGTCTCTTGCTTTGAAAGCCCTACAGGGTCACCTTAAGTTGGCTGCGACTTGATGGCCCTTTCGGCCGCAGGATGCTAATCTAGTAGAAACCTCAAACCTCAAGCCAGCGTTCAGTATGTGCCACACTGTTCCTAAGGTAAAAAGTAAAACTTGTGACCTGGTAGATAGAGTTCCATGGTCTTAGAGGCATGGATTTAATGCTTACTTCATTTATGGTCAATCATTATGTCTCTGTGAACCTGGTTAGTCTTTTGAAGATAAACAAGACTGTTCAATAAGCCTCACTGTGTGGGTTTAAAATGCAGTCATCCTCAACAACAGCTCGCTTCTACATTAAGGAAAAGTGATAGAAAGAAGTTCTAGGAACCAGCAAAGCATTGACCTTGTGAGAGGAACTGAAGAGAAATGAGGGGGGGGGCAGGTATGGGCACACATTAATAGATCTTGGGTAGCTCAAGCAATTTCAGCCAGGGAATGAGTAAGACGGTGTCAGGATTGGTACTACTTTATGCATGCCCACCCAAATAATAATTGAGAACAAAACACTAATCTAACACTTCCTATGATCTAGTCTATTGCAAATTTCCATGCTTCTCCTGAAATACAACATGTCCTGTTATGAGTCTGAATGTCTGAGAAATGTAAATATTGCATCCTTGTATGCTTCCCTTTGTACAGTTCAAGTATAAATGTTTGCAGCATTATGAATCTTTATAAGCAAGTACAGGAGATCTTTTGGTAATGGCACTTCTGAGTTCAGATACTTGTGATTCTGTCTGCCAAAGAGTTGCTGTCAATATGAAACATAATTGCAATCCAAACCAAGGCAGATTTTTTGTAGCTATTCCCTGTATACGTGGGTGGGCTCAGCAGCTTTGAGTTGCCGGCATCCAGCCATGAACAGATGGGCATTTGTGTAAGCATTGACTATGGATGTTTTGGGCATAAGTCCCAACTGAAAGTGGGGTGTTTTTTTTTAATGTTCTTAGCCCTGAGTTCTCACAGCTAAGGTAAAAGAGATGTGTTGTTGCTAATTAATCTCTGAGTGGGCTTAACATTTGAACATTAGAAAAGTTACATAAATGGAACTCAGTGAATCCAAATTCAAGAAATAACCTGACAGTATAACAGATTTAGGCCTGGGTATAAATCTGTGCATGGAACTGTAGCTAAAATTAATGAGATTGATTTATGTGCACGTAATTGTACGCAGGATTAGAAGAGTAATTACACCTATGATTGCCTTTCACAGAAGTAGGCCAGTGTATACAGTTGGTGGATCTTATGCAATAGCACCTTTGTATACATTATTGCCGGCAAACTCATTACCCGAACTGGGATTGGATACAGGCACTGATTCTATGAACCAGTGCCTCTAGATTTTTGGAGAAGGGGGAGATATACAGATGTTGTCATATTTCTGCAATTATTCTCTGCAGTTAAAGCTGCATGTGAGGGAGTGGCCATATCACAGTGCTGGAACACATGCTTTGCCTCTAGAAAGTCTGACTCAGTTCAAAGCGATGTTATATATTCACCTCTCCCCTTCTGGAATCACTGGTTCATCTGGCTGGACTCCCTTTGTGATCTAGACTGGCACATGCCTCCCCCCACCTTGACTACTGCATGGTGGTGACAGGATCTGTTTTGTAGGGACCATATCACTCCAGTCTTATTCCATCAACACTGGCTTCCAGTTTGCTTCCAGGCTCAATTCAAGTCGCTGGTACTGTCATTTAGATTCCTGTACAGCCTGGGACAAACATAACTTAGGGTCCACCTTCTCCCATATGAACCTACCCATACACTCTGATTGTCTTCAGAGACCCTGGTTCAGTTGCCCCTACCTTCTGAGGCTAGATGGGTGGTGATCCAAGAAAGGGCTTTCTTGATCATGGCACCAAAACTTTGGAGCTCCCTAACTAGGGGGATTCATCTGTTTCCCTCTATTGGTGTCTTCTGCCAGCAGGTGAAGACTTCTTTGTTTTGCTTGGCATACCCCCAATAACAGTTGTTTACTTCCTCCCTTGTACTGACACTGCATGTTTATGTGTTTTTATTGGATTATTTTATCATTTTTAAATGATGATTTTAATTGTTCTAATGTTTTCAAATGTTTTCATGTTCATTGATGTGAGGGCTCCGGTCGGAAGGAAAGATAGCATAAAAATGTTTTAAATAAATAAATTTATTTTAAACATTGTAAGCTCGCCTTTCTTGAAATGAGTGGGACCCAAGATAGTTAAAAAGAATATCAAAATGTATCATCACAAATACTTAAAACAACAGTGCAATACAGTCATCACAATATCTTTGGGGAGGGGCCATGGGTCAGTGGTAGAGCATCTGTTCAGCATGCAAAAGGTTCCAGGTTCAATCCCCGGCATCTCCAGTTGAAAGGATCAGACAGCAGGTGATGTAAGAGACCTGTGCCTGAGAGCCTGGAGAGCTACTGCAAATCTGAATAGACAATACTGACCACGAAGCACCAGTGGTCTTATTCAGTATAACACAGCTTCAGGTGCTCAGATGTTTATGTGAACAAAATCTGAAACAAAATTCAATAAAGGCTACAAAGAGAAAATACAAACAATATATCTCTCCTGAAACATTTGCCCAGTTGAAGATCCAAATCCATTTAGGTCCTCCATTCTTATAAGCTATTACATGACCATAAATGACCTCCCAAAGAGTGTTCTGCAGCCCTCCTAAATGTCATGTAAGTGGAGGTTTTCTTACCTTTTCCAGAAGTCCATTCCACAAAACTAGGACAGCTACCAAGAAGGCCTGTGACTAGGCTACAGCTAGTAGAACCTTGTTAGAGAGGAGAGCAGGCAAAAGGCATTGCTGTGTAAAGCAGAGTTGCCACAAGGTTCATTCTAGAAGGGATGGTCCTTCAATTATGTGGGTCCCATATAAAGAAGTGCTTTGAAGGTAAGCGCTAACACCATGAACTGGAAACAAACTGGCTGATGAAGAGATAACGAAATGGGAGTAGTGTGCTCCCAGTGGCTAGCCCCAGGTATCAGTTTTGTACCAACTGAAGTTTCCAAGTAATATTTAAGTGATAATAGTCAAACCTCAAGGTTAGTGTAACATTGATCGGTGTGTCCAGATCAGCTATTGGCAAACAAGGGGAGAGGTGTTGGGGCTAAATGCAGGTGGAAAAATAAATTCTTGGGCCACTGTAGTACCCACTTCTCTGATAACAAAGAAGAATCTTGCAATTCCCGTAATCACTTAACAGAGTTGCTCAGAAAGAGCTGGTCTACACCTAATGTAGGGAGCATAATCCTTTCAAGGACATTGCCTTACTAATTTATAACTTCTGTCTTCTCAAGATTCAGTTTCATTTTACTCTCTCTGACACTTAACAACAGTTGTCTGGCACTAGCCCGAGACAGAGACAAGAGCATCCAGAGTCTTATTGAACAAGATATTGTGATGATAACTCATCTCCACACCTAGAAACTAGGGACTTAAATTGCACGCCCAGAAACTTATTTTTTCCCCTCCCACCCCTTTTATACTTAAGGCTTTGGGGACCATTAACAGTGTAATCCTAATAAGAATTACTCTAGTCTAAACCCACTGATTTCAGTGGGTTTAGACTGGAGTAACTCTGTTTAGGATTGCACTGTAAATCTTCTAGTTCTCAGTGAGGGTAGAACTTGAAACCATCCATCACAGATGTCAAGCTGCGTATCATCAGCATACAATAGCTACAGACAGTCTCATTAATGGACCTCTTATAAATCAATATTACTGATTTGCTCCTCATAACAAAGGATAATTTTTCACATTGTTAATTCTTCATCCACTTCTACACACTTTGGGCTTGGTTGGCTGAAAGGATTCAAGGCCAAACTTCCAATCCCCACATCAATATATGTAATTCTCAACAGGGCCAAATCTGTGGATATTTAAATCCAGAGACTGGAGCCATGAACAGACAAGACAGATCTTTCTACAGACCCAAAAAAGCCCTAGGTTTGCAGAAAAATCTGGAATCTTTTTCTTAAAGAAACTCGTAGCTTTAAGAAACAAATGCCTATAGTGGACATAGCTAGACAATCACACAGCATGGCCAGTATTCAAACCTTGGTTTCTGTCAGTAAAAGGCAGGGGGAGGGGGCCAGAGCCCTTTCCAGAGATGTTTTGGCCTTTGAGAGAGGAGGCATAGGGTCAGACCCAGCAGCAGCCATCAAGCAACTTAATGTGACTTGACTCACCCAGGTCTGGCTGTGTCCTGCTGTTCAACAACACCCACCCTATAAAAGCCAGCATTGTGCAGTGGTTAGATGTTCACACTAGGATCTGGGAGACCCAAATTCAGATCACCAGTCTGCTGTGGAAGCTCACTTGGTGACCTTGGCCCAGCTAAACATTAGCAGTCTAACTTATCTCACAGGTAGAGGAGAATGATGTAAGCTGCTTTGGGTCCCCGTTATGGACAAAGACAGAATATAAATGAATTAATAAATATATTGGAAGGTGGGGGCAGCTAAAAGGTAGGTTGGTTGGTGGGTAGGAAGAACCTGCAGGTGAGGATATGGGGATTGCCAGGAGGAGTGAAAGAGTGCAGAGAAGGGGATACAGGAGAAAATGATATGCCTATGCAAGTCCCTACATCTTCTTCAACATTCAATTAGGCCATATTTTTCCTGGGAAGAGGCTGCCAGAGGAGGGAAGAAGGACAAGCTGAAGACTGGGGGCAGATAAAAAATTATCTTGTGGGTGGGAAGGAGAGTAGGATGCAGGTAAAGGGGAGAGGCTAAGGAGAGGGAAATGGGGGAAGGGAAAACGAGTTGTCCCCTGCAAGTCCCCTGAGAGCCAGTTTGGTGTAGTGGTTAAGTGCGTGGACTCTAATCTGGGAGAACCGGGTTTGATTCCCCACTCCTCCACTTGCACCTGGCTGGATGACCTTGGGCAAGCCATAGTTCTGATAAGAGCTGTTCTTGAAAAAGAGCAGTGTCTGTCAGAGGTCTCTCAGCCCCACCCACCTCACAGGGTGTCTGTTGTGGGGAGGGGAAGGGAAAGGAGTTTGTAAGCCGCTCTGAGACACCTTTGGGTAGTGAAGGGCGGGGTATAAATCCAATCTCTTCTCTTCTCTTCTTCTTGTGGGTCCTCCACTTGTAAATACTATTAAAAATAAAGTATGAGCAGGGTATCTCCTCACAGCAGGCTTGTCTCTAGTGCCAGGCTGCCACAGATGTTGTTATTTAGACTTATCTTGTCCAGGTAATTGGCAGCATGTTTCCTAAAAGAAGGTGGCAGATGCCAGTGCTACTCTCAGAACCTCAGAGCAGGGACTGAAGCTGAGTATTGCAAAAATAGATCTAGGAATGTTGTGCAGTTTGGGTTCACCTGCATGTTAGGCCACTGTCTCCCAGTGGGACGGTTTTATTTCTCACTTGTTTATCAAAGTGGCAGCCGTCTTATTTGTTTAGAAAAGTGCAGTGGACTTTTACGATGGCACAGTAAGAATTCTATAATAACAGCACTCTTGGCCTGGCACTGTTTTTAATGTTTTCCCCCTTTGGTTTACAACTTTGTAAACCCAGAGCACTGGTAGCTAGCTGCTTTTGGCAAAGAAGCTGATGGGAGGGGGGAGGAGAACTTTCAGAGCATGCCAAGTGACCAGGCAGTCCAAGTGGTGGCATTCAGGCATCATCATGCTAAGCAGAAAAATAAACTCCAGTTTGCTTTGATGGACATGAACATGGGTTATTCCTCATGACTGCATGTTTCTGTTGCTCCATCCCTTCCTTTCCGGCCCCTTCCCTCCCCCATTCCCTCCCTCCCTTTTTGCATAGAGATCTCATCAAACAAGCTCTCATTGCCTGTGGTGTTTGAATGCCAGAGCCTAGGTGAACTGAACACAAACTAGAATTGTAGCCTGGGGTTTACCTTGGTTAAGAATCTTGGTTTGTGGGGGGGACAAATGAAGTCCAGTTTGCACAGTCCCTTCCATTAAGGATCTGACTAGGAGATATAAACCATACGAAAGCTGTGGAATAAGATGCTAATCAAAGTAGAAACCATGAATATTAAATAAGTAACACTTGTAAGTAAACAGTATATCAGTTTTTACATAGGTACACAAAGAGCAGGAGCTGCGGTGGCTCAAGAGGTTAAGACGCTGAACGGCAGGCTGTGGAAGGTCAGTAGTTCAGCAGTTTGAGACCTGAGTTGCCACATGACGGAGTGAGCTCCCGTCTCTAGTTCCAGCTCCTGCCAACCTAGCAGTCCGAAAGCAAGAAATTGCAAGTAGATAAATAGGTACCACTTCAGTGGGAAGGTAACAGTGTTCCGTGCACCTTGGTGTTTAGTCATGCCGGCCACATGACCACGGAAACGTCTTCGGACAGCGCTGGCTCTTTGGCTTTGAAACAGAGATGAGCACCGCAACCCTAGAGTCGGACTCGACTGGCTTTCGAGCAAGGGAACCTTTACCTTTACACAAAGAGCAATAAGTACATAAATGCAGGTTAGTGTTACAATAGAACAACGAAGATTCCAGATATGCACTTCGTTCCGTCTGTCTTCAGGAATGCTTATATATTAATACTTTTGTAGTGTTCATTTATTTGTCTCTTCAATCAATTTTAGAATTCAATACAATTCTTAGATTTTCAAAGGTAACAGTAGTCTTCAGATGGGCAACGTCATAAATTTCAAGTAAACCATTCTATAGACTTATTCAGCTGGTGTTGCCTCTGAATAATGTGCAGAGTGCCAAGAGGGAGAGGAGAACAATATAAAACACTTTGCATCCCTGTCGGGGAGAAGGGAGGGGGGAATAAATAAAAATAAGTTGCCATGGGCAATTGGAGGGGTTTTTTTAGTTGAGTTGTTTTTATGCTTTGTTTAAGAAGAGAAAGGGAAGAGCCAGGGGTTGTAAATTAGGAGGTGAGCAATATACGGACCATGTGTCCCCTTCCTTGCAAACTGCAGTCTGCCCAGAATTTTGATAACTTCAGGCTTCATTTTTAAAAGATAGTTTTTATCCCTCATGGGTATTAAGATAACAGCAAATATTTATGGTTCAGGGACAATGGTGCCAAAAGAAGGAACCGATATAATACATATATCATATTGGGTTCTGGTGCTCCTCGCTCTTTGATCCTCTGGTCAAGAGCCAGGAGAAGTAGCAAGGTAGCAGGCCCAGCTCCAGTGCTGAAGAGTCTCAGCTCCAGTGACAAAGTGTCTGGAACAAGGAAATAAACAGGTGAATTTAGAAGACATGTGAGTTCAGCAGCATGGTGAGGAAGCTAGGGCACTAGTCTTTCCAAGTCCCCCCAAAAAGCTAAGCACACTTTCCACAAACAGATCTACATAAATAGGAAACTTATGAAGGGGGGGGGAGCAATTATGAAGGTAGAATGGTAGCAGGAGATTGGGTGTCTACCCAGTGTATTGCACTGATTGCAATGTGTATGACTATCTGCCAGCTGGTCAGAAGTCATGGATATGCACTTGGTGCAAAGAGCTCCTGTGATCAGAAAATGAGAAGCAGAGATAGTCAGTTAGGCACACAGATAAGACTCTCAGAGACTTCTTAGATGTGTCCACTCTGATAATGGCAGCCTCACTGCTGTCAGGAAGCATGAAAGTCAAAGGGAAACAGGGCACCATGCTGAAGTAAGGGGAACTGTTCCCTCAGAAGGGACCCCTTCTACAGTTGAACAGGTATCCTTTCACACCAAGGGACCACCCCTGGGCAGGGAGGGAGGGGGGCTTTTGGTAGTTCATGATTTGATCCTTAGGCATGTAGACAGTATTAGGTTAAATGTAAAAAAAACCATTTGCCTTGGAAGCACAGAAGCTTTTACGTAGTGTCCCCAATCCTCCATGTTTCCTGGTTAAAGGAAAAATACTGTTCAAACTAATTACAAAGATGATCTGACTACAGTGGTAACAAGAGAAAAAAGTTGTACTTCAAAAATAGAAGCACATCTTATATGTCATATTCATTTACATACATTTAACTTATTGTGAACAGATTAATTTCAAAAAGGTTAACTTGCTACAGCTCCAGGCCCATGTGAACTACAGAAGGGAGGTCCTATATAAGATGAAACATAAGGCAATCAACCGCCAAAGAGGTTCAACTACAGAGCCAAAGAGGGTCAAGTACAGAGAGAGAGAGAGAGAGAGAGAGAGAGAGAGAGAGAGAGAGAGAGAATTCTCTTAACCCATTCCGTTCCAGATCCTCTTGCATGCAGAGTTACAATATCCAATAGATAGATGGGTTGCGAATCTGCATAGCAACCATATGGTAACAAGCCTGCGTAGTCATTTCGAAAATGAGAAGTAGAGTATTATAAGTTAGTGGGGAATCACCCCTACACACACACACACACACACGGATCCAACATCTCAATCCCATTCTGACCTCTCTCTTATTCTTTCAGCAGGTCAGATAACTGCAGATAACTGACTCTTGGCTAAATGCCCTTGTAAAAGTGGGTGAATGAATGAAAGCATATCTCATAGTCAATTAAACACTCTCAGGCTATGTCTTTGGGGAGAATGAAAGAGCCAGTTTACAGATGGTATAAACAACAAGTCATCACGTGGTAAAATTTCTTTTCTAGACTGTAGCGGGATCATAATAATGAATATTTTTTCTACATAAATACTCCTTCATGTAAAAATCTAGCTGTTGTTGAGAAGGGTTAATGCCTAGCCTTCTTCTGTGTATACGAAAGGATTTTTTTAAAAGGAGGGGGGGGAGCATTCTCTTGTCCAGTTTGCTACCTTTAATCTGAAGTGCTTCAGTCCAGGAATCATATTATCCCACCACAAGCCTGAGCCAGGTTTTAGTTAGCAATGAACTCAAATTAATAGATTTGAGTTATTTGCTATCATACTTGCTCACATCACTGCATGGGTAAATGCCTTATGTTCTGTAGGGTAATTTTCAGAAAGACAAATCTTCACAAGTAATAGAGAATTTAAATTTTATATCAGGTTTTTGCAGCCTCCAACATATGACTAATTCTTTTCTTTAATGGTACATCTGGCACAGTGGTCTGCTACAGAAAACTGAATGAGGGCTATCATATTTGCATTTAATTTTATATTCTATTACAGCAAGATAGTGTCTATAAATATAAACTAGCATTACAAAAAAGCTGGATAAATCATACTGAAGTCTCCCTTGAAAATCTAGCTCAAATAAGAAAGTTTTACAGTGCTTCCAGAACACGTTGTGGCTCGGTATTTCCTTATCCTCAAGAAAAATGAATTCCATATCTGCAGGGCAGCCTCCAGAAGAGTGTGACTCCCTTCCCTGCTTCCTTCTCTTCTTCTAGGGTTTTCAGACTCCAGGTCAGGCCTGGAGAGCTCCTAGAATCACAGTGGATCTCCTACAGAGATCAGTTCCCCCTTAGGGTTGCCAGCTCCAGGTTGGGAAATTTCTGGAGATTTGGAGGCGGAGCTTTGCGGTGCAAGGTTTGGGGAGGGTGTAATGCCAGAGTCCACCCACCAAAGCAGTTATTTTCTCCAGGGGAACTGATCTCTGTCATCTGGAGATCAGTTGGAATTCCAGGTGATCTCCAGCCCTCACTTGGAGGCTGGCAACCTTAGTTCCCTTGGAGGAAATGGCTGCTTTGGAAGGTGGCGTTATACCTTTCTGAAGTCCCTCCCCTCCTTAAACCCCACCCTCCCAGGCTCCACCCACCAAAACTATAGGAATTTCCTAATTTGGAGTTGGCAACCCTATTTCCACCCCAGCAGCCAACCTACCTTTACCTGCCCCTCTGTCTTAAACTTCCCCCCTGAACAGCCTCTACTTAGGAAAACTGTGGCCCAGTTCGGTGGTACCAGCCACTGGGCCAGGCCCACTTGCATGGTAGGGAACCCTCAAAGATTTATGGGGGGCACCTCACTTTCCCTGTATCTGCCTCCCCACATTATTTCCTCTTTTCCTGGTAGCCACCATATCCTCTGCCCTTTCTCTGTCTCATTCTCTCCTCAGCCATTCACCAGCCTACCTTCAGCTATACTGATTATTTATTTAATTAATTTATCCCCTGCCTTTTTCCACCGGGGAGGGGGGACCAAAGCAGCTCACATTATTCTCCTCTCTTCCTTTTTATCTGCACAACAGCCCTGAGAGGTAGGTCAAGCTAAAAGTATGTGACTGGCCCAAAATCACCCAGTGAGCTTCCACAGCAAGATAGGGATTTGAGCCCTATACAGCCATGTATAGTGGTCAGTATCAGTCTACTATTTGGGAAGTCTGGGTTCAGAATCCCGAGGCTACAAAGGAAATGTGCTGGGTGAATTTGGTCTGGACACATACTCTCAGCCTAATTCACCTCATTGGCTTGTTGTTATTCCTCATCTAAATAGTTCACATTGCTTTGCTACTGAGAAAGACTGGATTATGAGGGCATGAATACAGTGAAAAGGGGGAGGGAAGCCAGTTGCGCCCAAGAGAGCCCTGGCATAACGAGTCCAACAACACACACCTTATAGCAAGGCACACAAAAGCTCATACCTTGAATAAAACTTTTTTGGTCTTAAAGGTGCTTTGTTTCACCCCCCCGTGCAACTGAGGCAGCAAAGCAAGGCAGGAGGAAGGGGAGGAGCCTCATCCACTGGAGGGGAAGGAAGGCTTGCCTTTGGCTCCTGTGTGATTGAGGCAGCCTGGCCAGGAAGCAAGCTCTGGCTTATTCTCTCTCTCCCCCTGGGAGGAGGCAGGGGAGGAGCCTCAGCCAGTGCAGAGAACAGAAGTTTACCTATCTATCTCTCTTGTGCGATTGAGAGAGTCTGGTAAAGCAAGCCACGGCATAGCAGCAGCAGAACTGTAGAAAGAAGCAGGAGACAGCCAGTTCCTTGTGGGCCAGATAGGAGCCCTCCGAGGGCCTGACCCCGCCTGTGGCCTGCATGTTTGACACCCCTGCATTAGGGTTTTATTGATTCAGAGCATCTGAATAAAAGGCCTGCTCAAGCCCATTAGAATATCCTGAATGGAGATATTTTGAGGAGTGCGATGGGATTACCAAACTGTTCCTCAATGTGATTTCTGGCAGGCCTCCTGCTTGTGTTTATGGGTGTATGAAGCTGCCTTGTTCCAAGTCAGACTGTTGGTCAATCTGTCACATATTCACTACTCTGACAGCTGCTCTCCAATATCTCAAGTAGAGAAAGGTCTTTCCCAACACCTGCTACTTGAAATCCTTCAGATGCAGATGTCAGGGACTGAACCTGAGACCTGGGACCTTTATCATCTAAAAAATGTATTCTATCTGTTAAGGAGCCTTAATATCTGCATGCCTGTCCAAGCTACTTCCCCATGGTATTGTTGTTAGTGTTGTTGTTATTAAATTTGTATCTTGCCTTCCCTGCCAGGCAGGCTCAGGACGGCTTCCAGCATATGTGTTAATATAAATATATTAAAACAGTGAGATACATTAAAACAGTAATAAAGTAATAAATTATACAGTGCTGTGGTTTATTGGTAAATATGACAACCACATGGGCAGATTGTGTGGATCTTTCCTATACAGTTGTTTCCTTGCCGGCAAGGTACCAACTGAGAAGAAAGGCCTTATATGATTATCCCCACCATGTGGCTGGTTCTGAGATTCACTTACTGGACTTGAATCTAACTCTCCTACTGCAGGCCAGCATACTCAGCCTACCATCTGAAACTTACGTTCTGAAGAAGTGTGCATGTACACGAAATCTTATACCCAGAATTAAAATTTGTTTGTCTTAAAGGTGCCACTGGACTCAAACTTTGTTCATCTGAAACGTCCAGCATTATTGGTTTACGCCATGGAGAAATGATTGAAGGTGCCTCTGAAGGGGGGCTTAATTTAGCTCTAAAAGACCAAACCAGAGTCTCCCATGGGAACATGCCCAAAAAGTGCTGGGAAACTCTTCCAAGCTCAGGAGCTCAGACATTCTTTCAAAATGCAACTATTGTAGGAGCACATGTAAAAGACAAGTGAACAGATAGATACTGGGCTTTTCTCTGCTTATCCTTCTTGGCATGTTGGTCACTAGGAATCTGTAGGTTAATCCCTTCCATTTAGGTACAAATGTGAGGAATGTGAAGTCTCCAGTGCAGTTTCTGGATAGCTAAATTGGAGCTGACAGGAGACCTAGTAACCCTGACCACTCTGTTCTGCTTAGCCGTGAAGAGAGATTTCTGCTTTGGTTTGACAGACCCTTGATAATGCAGCCTTGCCTTTTGTTGGTTTTTTGTGCCAACGTCTGAAAGAGGGAGACAGATTGAAACCAAACCGTTTCTCTGGATTTCATTAAAGGAACCCAAATCTGGCAGGCAGTTTTCCCTTTTCTCTTTTTCATGTGTGTGCGTGTGCGTGATGGCTTCCACAGCTGAAGCTACTGACTTCAGCTGGCTTTGAATAATTTCCTGTACAAACTGTTATCTATTCACACATTATGTCTTGTACGTTAAACACTCTTCAAGTGCCTTTGGGGGCTT
>NW_015167582.1:281623-292843 GCF_001447785.1 Gekko japonicus | reverse complement strand
TTCCCCAGTGATAGGAGCCTCGCTAAACCCTATGGTCAAAAGAGGAATTGTCTTGCAAAAGGTGTGGAGTTTGGAGCTACAGAGGTTGGTTTTGCCTGTCCATTTTTAAGAAATGGGGGAAGGAAACGGCTTTCTACAAAGGGTGCTTTATGAATTCCAGTTTTGCAGACACCAAGTGATCCCCATTGTCTGATCTTATTTGCAGCTCCCTTTAAATTTTCACTATTTTTATTTAAATGATACTTTATTTTTATATCCCAACTATCTTCCAAGAAGCCTGTGAAATAGGTGAGACAAAGAGACTGTTGGTTAGGTCCAGCCTAAGGATGGCACAAGAGCTGCAGATCTTCCTGGATTTCCTCTCCCACCTCCTTGTCTTTTCTAACCCCAGGAAAATTTAGTCCCCATGAAGTAATAAGCCATGAGGGCGGGAAGGCTACAGTGTGGAGGGGAAAGGGGGCAGAATCCCTTTTGGATTTCCTCTCCCACCTCCTTGTCTTTTCCAACCCCAGGAAAATTTAGTCCCCGGGTTATGGGCCCCACGTGAAGTAATAAGCCATGAGGGCCGGAAGGCTACAGTGCGGAGGGGAAAGGGGGCAGAATCCCTTCCGCTTTCCTATTCTTTCAGTGGAGTTCTGCTTTTGGAAGAGGAAGGAGTGAACAATTTTGCCCTCTTCCCCCTCCCCAATGCAGCCACCCGAAAACGCTATGCAAGAAACCAACGCTATGCAAGAAACCAACGCTATGCAAGAAACCAACTAGCAGGGTCGGAAAGGACTGCCGAGGGAGGGGAACACTAGGAAAATCCATGACATTCAGTTGCTTTCACTGAGGAATCATGGAGGCAACCTAGTAGCAGCCCCAAGGACATGCAACATGGCTTTTACACCAGCAGTGTAATCTATTGAATCTATTGAAGTCAGTTTGTTTGTAGGTCAGACATTAGGTTGACTATACCACCCTCATTCTCTTTAAAATGACTTTTCCAGTTTTTGATTAAAGATATCCCAGCCTTCCTTTGACCCTGGGATGGTGATTATTTGTATCCTTCATGGTGGCTGAGTTACATTTCCTGTGTGACATTTGCTTTCATCTTGAACTTTTGGAGGAGTATTTGGGGGATCAGATCTGTGTGTAGACCCAGTAAATATTTTGTGGGGGGGGCAACAGTGAGAGAGCTTCTAGTGTCCTGGCCCCACTGGTGGATCTCCTGATGGCGCCTGGTATTTTTGGCCACTGTGTGACAGAGTGTTGAACTGGATGGGCCATTGGCCTGATCCAACATTGGCTTCTCTTATGTTCTTATGGTTATCCATGATATAAACAGCCTGTATTATAGGGATAGGGCTGGTTTTGGACCTCCTCACTAATGATGCTAGTTTGTGAAATGTAATTTTTGCCCATCTAAGGAAATTTGTATATGTTGCTATAAATGGTTTTTTTAAAAAAATCTCCAACACATACTAAATGTTGGCAATTACACGTACTATCTGTGCCTTCTCTCTTGCTGCTTGTACTTTCCAGAATGTTTTTTCTTGTTCAAAACAGCCTACTGTGCTATTTTTTATTTAAAATTATATGTAAACCATTTATATGCTACCATCTCCTTGTAGCTAACAACACGGTAGCAAATTGCAAGGACGCAAAACATTTACTGTTAATGTGTATTCATTTGCAACATGTTATTTGGATAACTGGAACAGGTCCTTTCCCCAGTATTGATTTATCTTAGTGTATTTGTGCAGCTGTGCATCTAAGAAGTTTCCTTCCTGATAAATCAAACTTGTTCCTCAAACTGGATAATCCACATTACTGAGATCCTCTTTATTAGCATGGGGGCTGCTTCTTCCTTGGGTGCTCCTACCCTGGCAGACCTCAGTAAAGTCAATCTCAGTTTGACTAGTTTGTGAATCTCATATTGCCCAACATGGAGCTAGGCTTGGCTCAGCCCACTGAAATCAATGTCCTGAGTTGGAGTTTGACCCAAGTCTAACTCCTGACTCTGTATAAAACCAAGAGTTGATTTTCATAATACATCACAGAGGATCTGACTTACGTATCTTGGTTTCTACCGCTAACAGTGACTAAATGTGCGTGTGGTCCCCCCCCCATCCCTGATGGAAGAATTTATTCTTTTAACGTGCAACACATTTTTAATTTAGCTTCCCCATCAAATGATTACTATTTGAATGCCACATTGTAATCTGCAGTACCGTTTGACGTGTTTTTGACAGAGAAAGAGTCATATTCAAGCAGTATCAGATGTTAACTCCATATGGCACTATTATGTGAGGCAATGCTGCCTGCTAGTTAGCATTTAGAACATGGTATTAGATGAAGATAGATCATGATGCAGTAGAACCCCCCAAGAATAGAAACCCAAGAGATAACAGCTCCCCAGTTTGAAGAACATTCCTTCTCATATCCACTTAGTCACTGTTTGGACTAGTGACAGGTACTAAATTGGACCCAAAATGAGAAGCTGGGGTGGGGCATTGCTCAACCAGTGAGCATGAAGGAGACAATGCAGAGCCTGTACACAGTTTGGTGCCCTGAATGGCAAAATAGGGAAATGCTGTCCCTGCCTTGTGACTGGTATCCTAGCACCTCCTGACTCATATTTTTTGGCTTGTTGTGTCATGGTGGGGCTACCTCCATCCCTTTGGCCCGTGTTTTCCAAAAATTTGCCAGGATCCCTTTTACCTTTCACATCTCATACATTTTCTTTCCAGAATTACCCCAGTCTGCTTCAATATTCAGGTCCATCCTGACCGTCAAACACTTCATTCAGATAATATGTACCAGAGTCTGCAGGGCTTGAACCAGGAGACTGGCGCTGAAATCTAACCAGAGGTGTGTGCAACATCAGTTCCAGCAATCAGCAGGCTGTGTAAAGGGTCTGAATATAGTTGTATTAAGAGTCTGGCTTTATCCCTTTGCCTGACCAACAAACCGGTGCCTTCTGTTTGCCACACTTCAAGCTCCAGCTGTTCCAACTTCTAGCTCAGACTGCTTGCCTTGAGGACCCTTAAGCAGAAGAATTTACCCTCCAGGACTGATTCAGATGCATCCAGCCCCAGCCTAACCTTGGTGACAACACCCTTCTCTCTGAGAGCTTTGGTTCCTTTCTTCCTCTTTTCAATAGCCCAAACTTTTTTTTGCTGATACCCAGCCCTCTTTTCTTTAGGGGTGTTTTTGCATATAATATAATTTCCCTACTGAGTGCTCCCTTACTTTGCATGTTCTGCGCTTTGCACAGTTATTATAATTTTGAATCTACAGAATAGCAAGGAAACACACTTTCAGCCATGCCCATGAAGGCAAACATGGAACACTGTAGGCTTAAAATAAAGAAAGGTTAACTTTGACTTGCTGTAGTGAAATAAGCACTGTCAGGAACAGAAGGCCAGTGATTAGAAGAATCCATCGACTACCAAAGCTACTTGTTACTGGGAGGAAAGCATAGCGGGGGAAGGTGATCTGCTCTGTTATCATGGCCACCTTGCATGTGAGGAGTCATGGGACTCTGCACAAAATTAGGAAGCTGGGAAGGTCCTTGGAAAGGAAGATGCTATGCTGCATGTCTTTTGGAATGATTGGTGTGGATATGTGTGTACGTGAACATACGTGGACACCTGTATATTGTAAGGACTCCTCAGTTTGTTGTTGCTGTGTTCCGAGGCATATTGTAGCCCATCTTCTTGAAGGGTCCCTTTCAGTTCAGAGCCAACCAGTGTTCATGACAGTCAGTGATGTGAGTTTTCTGGGGGAAATTTAAATGGGAAAATTTTACAGAAAGTTGCCTAAGACCCAAAATAGGGGGTGTTCTTATTTATTTAATTTAATTCCTACTCTGCCTTTTTTCTGTGTGGGGAGTCAAAGTGGCTCACACTATTCTCCTTTCCTCCCTCTTATCATTTAGCACGTTCCTTTTGACTTGTGAATTCTATGTCCTAATAGCAAAAAAGTAAAGTGTGGTTTAAATATCCTATCCAAACAAGGTCAAAGGTTTATGTGGGAATTCTTCTGCCTAATAGGGGCACTGTTGCTTTGCCCTCCTCCATTTTATTCTTAAAACAACCCTGTGAGGTAGGTTAGGCTGAGAGATGGTGAATGGCCAAAGGTCACACAGTGAGCTTCTATGGCAAAGTGAAGATTTGAACCTGTGTCTCCCAGATCCTACTTGAAAACTGTAACCACTACACCATGATGACTGACAGTCATGTGATACTCCCTTTCCACCCAAGCTGGAAATTGTGTGGCCCCATGGGATGAACACAATCTTGCAGATAACTAAATAAAATTATTAGCCTACAAAAAGTTCCATTAGCCCACCTAATCACCAGAACCTTTTTATACGAGCCATTCCACAGTTTACAGAAGCGACTCTTCCTTGCCATAGGTGATCGAGTGAGCTCACATCAGACACTCTGTAGCTTGTGTGGTTCAGATTCTTGGAATTAGCCGATCCAGAGCCTGGGGAAAAAACGTTCTGTGTGGGTGCTCTAACAAAATAGCAACAATACACTTGGTGTTTATTACCTCTGAGCTAACCAAGAAGCAGATGCCTGTCAGCCCTCATTGAAATTACTCAAAATATTCTAAACAGGGTTCCTGAATAAACCAAGGAGCTCTGGACAACTTTAAATTCTCTGCTTGTGTGTGTGTGTGTGGGGGAAACTCTTGGCAAAATAAAGCAATATGTATCCCCAGTGCCCCATGCACATGGCAGAGATGGATGCTGATTAGTTCATCCTGTTAGGTTGACTTATAAATGTCAATACGGATGGGTATGTTGCTGATGACAGAACAGCCCAGGCTGGAGTATGTGTCAC
This sequence comes from Gekko japonicus, assembly GCF_001447785.1. Classification (NCBI taxonomy): domain Eukaryota; kingdom Metazoa; phylum Chordata; class Lepidosauria; order Squamata; family Gekkonidae; genus Gekko; species Gekko japonicus. The sequence goes on along the minus strand of NW_015167582.1, from coordinate 288,008 downwards.
TGCTCAGTTATTCAAGCTGGTTAGAGCTAAGGAAGGAGGGAAACTAGGAGACAGACCTTGGAACCATTTGTGTGACGAATATTATTTCTCAAGGAACAAGCTGCTTAAAAAAACAAATGCTTCTCCTTTTCTATGGGCAAAGGGTGCCTTGGCTGAAATTTAGGTCTCTCAAAATTATATACATCTATGTTTGATCTCTCTCTTTTGAGGTGTTTGTTAAATGATGGTGCACACTGTTCCTGTGTGGTTTCAAAACTCAAGAGTTCACAGATTTAGAAAATAACACTAGAAACAGAACTTGAACCCACGTTCATCAACAGCACCCAGTCACACATCCTACATGCACACCCCTCCTCACCCTCAGATCCCCATTGCTATCTTTTTTACTACCAAAGTGCTCCTTGCCAACGCCTTTGTCTTCTCCAAAATGTCAAGTTTCTAAAGGAAGCATGCAAATTGAGCATGCTTTTCCAAAAGGATAATAACATCAGAATTGCCTGTGGTGGACAAAACTGACAGTCCTTCTAGTCCAGCCCTCTTGTCTTCAAAATTTGCAGGTTGCCAATATATGCTGGCATAAGCACAGTGATTTGCATAACTCAGCCTAGGGTCGCCAGCCCCAGGTTGGGAAAAACCTGGATATCTTGGGGATAGAGCCTGAGGAGGACAGAGTTTGCGGAGGGGAGGGACTTCATTGGGGTATAAAGCCATATCCACCTTCCAAAGTGGCCATTTTCTCCAGGGGAACTGATTGTCACCTGGAGATCAGTTGTAATAGTGGGAGATCTCCAGCCTGAGCATGCCAGGCCACAAAATACAGGGGTTACATTTGGCTTAATGGGTCACACAGTTATGGAGGCCATTTCTGACAGAAGAAGAATATTGATTGATTGATTGATTGGACTTTTGCCCCGCCCTCCCCGCCAAGGCAGGCTCAGGGCAGCTTCCACAAAACAGTACACATTTTATAATTGATAAAATGAAGTAAATGATTTAAAACACAGACAAATCAATTTAAAACATCACTTCGATGGCGATAAAAGTAAAGGGCAATTTAAGGACACATTCAGCGGTACCGCCGCGCTAAGTCGTGTTGGATCGGAGTTCACACAGGGCGCTGCTGGTAAGACGCCACTCCTAGTGGAATGCCTGCCTGAAAAGCTCTGTTTTCACAGCCCTGCGGGACTGTGACAGGTCCCACAGGGCCCTGATCTTGGCAGGAAGCTCGTTCCAATAGGACGGACCTACAAACGAGAAAGCCCTGGTCCTAGTTGCCATCAACCTGACTTCCTTTGGGCCAGGGAAGTCAAGGCGATTTTGGGATCCGGATCACAGTGCTCTCTGGGGAACATGCAGGGAAAGGTGGTCCCTCAGGTAGGCTGGTCCCTGACCATAAAGGGCTTTAAAGGTCAAAACCAGCACCTTGAAACAAATCCGGAATGCTATTGGCAGCCAGTGCAGAGTCTTAAGCACAGGCTGGATGTGCTCCCACCTGGGGAGACCCATCAGCAGCCTGGCCGCCGCATTCTGCACCAGCTGCAGCTTCCGGAGTTGCACTAAGGGCAGCCCCATGTAGAGAGCATTGCAGTAGTCCAACCTCGAGGTGACCATAGCATGGATCACTGCAGCCAGATCATTGCATTTGAGGAAGGGAACCAACTGCTTAATCAGCCGAAGATGGTAAAAGGCTGCCTTGGCAGCGGCTGCTACCTGGGCCTCCATTGTTAAGGAAGCATCCAGGAGCACTCCCAAGCTCCTGACCCTTGGAGCTGGCACCAGTGGCGTCCCACCGAAGGCTGGGAGTGGGATCCCTACCCCCATACCGCTCCGATTCAGGCACAGGACAGGACAGGAAGAAGAGATTGGATTTATACCCTGCCCTTCACTTGGAGTCTCAGAGTGGCTTACAAACTCCTTTCCCTTCCCTTCCCCACAATGGACACCCTGTGGGGCTTTCAAGAACTGCCCTTTCAAGGACAGCTCTGACAGAACTATGGCTTGCCCAAGGTCATCCAGCAGGGAGTGGGGAATCAAACCCGGTTCTCCCAGATTAGAGTCCGCACACTTAACCACTACACCAAACTGGCTTTTTTGCTACGAGCACAGAATTTGAGTTTCCTTGGCCCACAGTTTACATTTTCTTCTTCAATGAAGACCAGATTTAGGGCACAATCATGACTTCAACAGGACATGCCTGAATGACTAGGTGAAGGTTTTTAGCCTTGATTTTTTCCTCTCAAAGATGATGGACCTATATGTTATAAAATATTTTGGGAACCTTTGTAAAATGAGCATTGTCTTTTATGATAGAGGAATTGCTTTAAGTGCTTTCCACAAAGCTGTGCATTTATTTAACATTAAGTTGTTACTTAGGTTGTTTACAGAATGAAATTGGTGTAGGGGGTACCTGAGTCATGACCAAACTATGATCATGCTGTGCCTCAGGGAAAGGATTAATTTGTATTTCATCTACAGTAGGTATTTCAGCCTCATGAATAAACCTTCAAAGTAGGGTCTGGTCAGGTTAGCCCATCTTGTCAGAACTTTCAAGCTGAGCAGGGTTGGTCTTGGTCAGTATTTTGATGGGAGACTACCAAGAAAGTCCAGGGTTACTATGAAGAGGCAGGTGATGGCAAACTACCTCTGAACATCTCTTGCTTTGAAAACCCTACAGGGTTGCCATAAATTGTCTGTGACTCGATGTACTTCACATACACACACACACACACACACACACACGTCTGTCTTCTGTTTTAGAATAAATATTTACCCAAGACGAATCCAGTTAAAGCTAAACTAAGTAAATAAAAGATTGTAATATTTGTTTTAACATGTACTGTTAAAGACATTTGTGTGATATACTAGATCTTACTTAGCTCACAACTGTGTGCTGAATATTCTCTTGAAGAAGTATTTGTTACATTTATATTTCACCTTTCTTCCATGGTGGAACTCAAAAGTGTTACCAGGTCTCCCATCCAGCACTGAATGGACACAGACTTACTTACAGCATGAGCCTTTCAGCCGTACCGTTTCCTTTAAACTTAAACGCTCTAATTAAGACCACAGTGAAAGATTTAAAAACTAGAACCAACATAGAAACAACAGACTTCCATCTCTGTTTCATCTAGTTTATATGTAGGAGAGCAGCTGGAATTATTTCAACAATTTCTGTTGATGTAAACTATTAGAGACTTGTTTGGTGATGTTAATTTCCTTTAGCAGTAAAACTGTGTTAAGGTTACCAACTGCTGAAGTAAATCTGGGATCACAGGGTGTCTGTTCTGCAAGGGCTGTTAAGAGGGCAGGCATAGTGCAGCACACCATATTATACCACATTTTTGCCTGTGTGTGTAAGGAGGTTGCTGACAGTAGTTGCTGTTGTGTGACATGTATGTTACAGATTAACTGGATTAACATAAGAATATAAGAAGAACCCTGCTGGATCATACCAGTCATCTGTCTCATCAAATATCCAGTTTTATGTAGTGGCCAACCAGGTGTTCTAGAGGGCCAACAAAGATGGCATGGAGGCCAAGGCCTTCTTCACTTGATTTTGCTTCCTAGCACTAGTATTCGGAGGTTTGCTGCCTCTGGAAGTAGAAGTTCCCTTTAGGCACCAGCATTTGTAGACATTCCTCCATGAATCTGTGTAATCTCCTTTTAAAACCACCTGTACTTGTGGCCAGCTCTGTCTCCTGGCAGAACTTTACATTTATCCCTGTTAAAAATAATTTTATTTGTGAGAATTTCCAGTTTTGGTGCAACAAGATTGGGGGGAGCCGCAGAGCTCAGCTCCAGCAGCCACCCGAATTGCGCAGTTTGGTTGTAAATTGAAAAGTGGATTGGATATTATTAATATTATTGGATATTATTAATATGATTAAAACTATGACTATGACTACTTTACCTATAAATCTATAATGAATTTATTTGGACTATATTGAAATTAAATTATTGCTGGAAGAAGATTTAATGAATATTAGAGCTAATTTGGATTCTCTGGCTTAGTCTAAACAAACTTTGTGGGCTCAGCTATCTGGCTAAGTTGCTCTGTGAGAATAATGGCTACCTTTCAAGCAATAATGGAAACATTAAAGGACATTTTTAACACAGCTATACTTCTAATACAGCACAATTTGTGCCTATTAGAGGACCATGTCCAGGAGCTTTCCTGTAAATTTCACCAAGTAGAAAGTTTACCAAAACAACTACTAAATGAAGCACAAGATCCAAGGGAGGGACTGGGATTGGAAGAGGTAGAAATATCAGAGATTAAACTGTTTAAAGTGAAAATGGGAAAAATAACTGCATGCCTGAATGAAGTGAAAGAACCACAAGATACCAAGATGGAGGAACAAGTAAACAAGGAGAAATACTAGAGGAACAATGCACGATTACAGAAGATAAAATGCTGGGAATTCAAGAAGGAGAAAAAAAAGGGGGGAGAACTACACAAGGTGAAATTGCTACAGCAGGGCAAGTGATATTTAAAAGGGAATTTAAGGAGATGTAATGAGATTTAAGGATATAAAAAGAGAAATAGTGACTAAAATTAAATAAGTTAAATAAGAAAAATAAGTGTTACAAGGTAGTTTTTATCTGTAATTATAGAAAAGCTCAAAACCTTGTAATGCAATTTAAAGAACAAATATTAATAACAGTTGTATGGAATTTAGTATGGCTGTAGCAGGGTAAAGGATGGTTAATGAAAACTAAGAAGATAACCAAGAAGGTTAAATTGAATTAAAACTGAAATTAAATTGAATGTCAAAGAAATATTTGTTATAAGGCATTTGTATATGTTATTTTAGAAAATTCTAAAGATAAACATTATTAGTACCTGTAAGAAAAGTTTTGTAAGAAATGGGAAGTTGAATTTAGTAAAATGAAATCTTAAAGGGATGTGAATTAGATGTCTTTCCTTTTTAGGGTTAGTATATTATTTTTAGAATGCTTTGGTTATAGAATGGCTATTTATAAGCAGTAGGACATTAAGGATCCATAATTGTATGAGTAAGGATTAGTTCTGTAGTAAATTATTAAGAGGTTATAAGAGATTTGAATATGAGAATCCATAGATATGAAATTAGTACAATTTAAATATGATTAAATAACTGGAATGTTTTATTAAAATATTAAAAAGGTAATAAGGTAATAAGATTGTATAATTTTTGAGAAGTTATAGAATGCTTTTATGATGTAAAGGCAATAATTTGGCTTTTAGCGGATATCAAGAAATGTATGGGCTTAAGTGAACAGAGTTAATATAAAGAATTACCTGATTGTATAAGTGGAATTATTAATGTAATGCAATAGTGTCTGTAGAAGTAATTGTAAGCACTGTTTTCTTTCCCCCCCTTTGTATCACTATTTCCTAACCCCCTATCCCTTTCCCTTTACAATATTCAATAAAATCTAAAAAATTAAAAAATATTTTATTTGTTTTAGCCCAGTTTTCCAGTAAAGAAGATAAATGTAAAGTTCTGCATTTAGGTAGGAAAAATCAAGTGCACGATTATAGGATGGGGGAGACTTGTCTTGGTAGTAGTACGTGTGAAAAGGATCTAGGGATCTTAGCAGCCCATACGCTGCACATGAGTCAGCAGTGCGATGCCATAGCTAAAACGGCAAATGTGATTTTGGGCTGTATCAACAGACGTATAATGTCTAGATCACACAAAATGATGGTATTGCTTTACTCTGCTCTGGTTAGATCTCACCTAGAGTATTGTGTTCCGTTTTGGGCACCACAATTTAAGAAGGATATAGACAAGCTGGAACGTGTCCAGAGGGCAACGAAGATGGTGAGGGGTCTGGAGACCAAGTCCTATGAGGAAAAGTTGAAGGAACTGGGTATGTTTAGCCTGGAGAGGAGACGACTGAGAGGTGATATGATAACCATCTTCAAGTACTTGAAGGGCTGTCATATAGAGGATGGTGTGGAGTTGTTTTCTGTTGCCCTAGAAGGTCATACCAGAACCAATGGGTTGAAATTAAATCAGAAGAGTGTTCGGCTAAACATTAGGAAGAACTTCCTGACAGTTAGAGTGGTTCCTCAGTGGAACAGGCTTCCTCAGGAGGTAGGGGCTCTCCTTCTTTGGAGGTTTTTTTAGAGGCTAGATAGTCACCTGACAGCAATGCTGATTCTGTGAATTTAGGCAGTTCATGAGAAGGGAGGGCAGGAAGGATTGCCTCGGTGCTTAGTTCTTGTGGCCTTTTCTTACATGCCCAGGGAAATGCTGATCGTCACTTTGGGGTCAGGCAGCAATTTTTCTCCAGGCCAGTTTGGCCAGGGATCTGGGGGGGGGGTTGCCCTCTTCTGGGCATAGAGCAGAGGTCACTGGGGGTGGGGACAGATATTTGTGAATTTCCGGCATTGTTC
>NW_015167582.1:281172-281451 GCF_001447785.1 Gekko japonicus | reverse complement strand
CAATTTTTTTCTTTTCTTTTCTTTTTTCAATTTTTCAAATTTTTCGGAAAAAAAACCAAAAAAGGCTTCAGGAAAAAAACGGGGGGGGGAATGGTTTTTTCCGAATTTTTCTGGTTTTTTTCCGGGCCTTTACATCTCTAGTTCTAATATTATGGGACAGCGAGGAAAAGTTCTCTCTATTTACTTTCTCCACCTCAAACATAATTTTGTAAACCTCTATCACGTCCCCACTTAGTCATCTTTGTTCTAAGCTGAAGAGTCCCAGACTTTTCACTCTTT
>NW_015167582.1:264212-281114 GCF_001447785.1 Gekko japonicus | reverse complement strand
CTCTTCAGATTTTTTAATAATCCTGGTTGCCCTTTTCTGCAGTTTTCAGCTCTGCAATATGTTTTTTTCCCTTTCTTTTGAGATACAGAAACTGCAACTGTACACAATATTCCAAAGGAAGCCACAACATAGATCTATAAAGGGGCTTTATAATATTGACCTTTTCATTTTCAATTCCTTGTCTAATGATCTTCAGCATGGATGACCACATGCAAGTATGTCAGTAGCCAGATTATCCTGAAGGCTAGTTTTTGCCCAGCTGTTAAGACACTGAACTGCAGGCTGTGGAAGGTCAGTAGTTCAGCAGTTCGAGACCCGGGTGCCGCATGATGGAGTGAGCTCCCGTCTCTAGTTCCAGCTCCTGCCAACCTAGCAGTTCGAAAGCAAGAAATTGCAAGTAGATAAATAGGTACCACTTCGGTGGGAAGGTAACAGCGTTCCGTGCGCCTTGGTGTTTAGTCATGCTGGCCACATGACCACGGAAACGTCTTCAGACAGCGCTGGCTCTTCGGCTTTGAAACGGAGATGAGCACTGCAACCCTAGAGTCGGATTCGACTGGCTTTCAAGCAAGGGAACCTTTACCTTTACCTTTAGCAAATCTTTAGATTGCAGCAGCATTTTCTTAGAATCTGTTGCATATGTTTTAGCTATCATTGTGCCTTAAAATCCAATCTCCACATTATGTAGAACAAAATAGTATGATGCTGGACTCATCCACTTCACAATGCAGGTGAGAGAGCATTATTTTTTGAATGCTTCCTATATATAAGATGTAAATTTAGTTCTGAACTGCCCCAGATGGGAAGTTGTCAGTGTGCACTGAGCTATTGGTATGCAGCAGCTCATCCCACAGAGCAAGTAGTTTTCTCTGCATCACTACTGACTTTTTTGTTTGTTTGTTTTGAGTGGTTTGGTGTGCTTCAGATGACAGTTGCCATGCCTAAATAAAGACTACAGTATGGGAACCAATCCTTACATTTGACAAAACGGAATTGTTAAAGGAATCCCAAACGAGTACTGCAATAACAAGTAAGCATCCAACACACTTGAGAAAAGGATTAGACTTTTGTCTGTCTCTGTCTGAAGTGTTGTTTTTTAAAAATAATTCCACAACTCATATAAGAAAGTGTAATATTTTGTCACTTGACACGATATGGTAGGGTTATTGATAAGAGATTCAAATATTTTATCGAAAATTCTGTCAGGTATTTATGTGGTACATTTATTTGTTACAAATTTTAAAACAATGCATTAACCCCCCTGCTGGATGATGCTACTGCCAGTTCAGCTATTGGAATCCAATCAATCCCATGCAGTTGGCTTTGTGTTCCCAGCATCTTGACAGACTTAAGAAAAGCCATCTGTATCCTATTGTTTCTTGGGCCTGATTTATTCATTGAATTCTCGCTCCCCACAGTTCAGTTCTGTGTGATCATCACAGTAGTAGAAGGATATTCATATACATATTAACAGCAAAAGAAAATTCACGAGAAAATCATATGGTTATATGACAATGGATTCATTGTGAACCACAATGAAAGAACATCTGAAAATGTGGAAAGGAAAATATCAGAAAATGGAATTAAAAAAAATGTTTTGCAACCCCTGTTGAACTGAGGGATCAAATTAACTACGCTGGATTTTTTACCCACATTTCATGTTTTTAAAGGCTGCTGCCCTATTGTCAGGTTCTCAGGCCTGAGGGCAAAGAAGTATAGAAGAAGGAAGAGTCAGACTGGCTGAAGAATGAAGTGAAGCAGACAGACGACTAAAAGTTGAAGTCAGGCAGCTTAAGGCCAAAAGTCTGAAGGCCAGTAGCCTTTGGACACAGAGAAAGGACCTGTCACCGCTCTTGCCCAGTCTGATAGCAGGTTCCCCTCAAAAAGTATTGAGTAAAGGAATAAGGGAACTGGGTCCTATGTCACTTGGAAAGCTAGGTGGTTATCTAGGGTATAAGCCTTCAGGCAGTCTAGTTCCACTTGATTTCCACCACATTGCAACTTGAAAAGTCAGCCCTTGTTCAGGAAAAAAAATGCTGGAAGTCATCCACTGTGGGTACTTATTAGTTATATCTACCCAGTGAACTAATGTCATGAGCAAACCTTTAGCCTACTTGAAAAATCTCTCTCTCTTTCAGCGAAAAAATGAATCCTCTCTGCCACAGTCTGAACTGTGCAAAGTAGCCTTCTGGCTTCCTTACACTGCCTTGCAATTGAAGATCTAACTATCGTCTCCTGCTCATCAGCTTGGTGCCTTTGGGATTTATTGAGATGTCCCCTCAGGGTCAGAGTGGCAACTATCCTTAAAACAATTACTGCATAATTGAATTGCTTAAAAGCAAGTGCTGAATTTTATCCCCAATCTACATATCCATTTAGCTATGAATTCTGACATAGAGCCAGGTTTTAAGATCTTTGAGCCACTGCATTCTGAAATGTGATTAATTGAATGCATGATTAATGATGACAGATGGGACGCTTTCAAAATCAAAATTATGGTAGACAAAATGAATGTGGGACTCAAATTGGCTAGCAAATATCTTTTGAAAGCCAAGAATGGCCAGTGTCTGGCTTTTTGAGTGTGGCTTCCAAACAGCAGTGAACCTTAAAAGTATATCTTGAGCCACTGCCACAAAATGTGTAAATTATGCAGGGTTGTTTTTTTTTAATTACTCTAATTGAAAAATCTGCTGGATCTCATTGTTCATACCGTTTGCCGTCATAAATTCAATGCATTGGGAATGGGGATCAAGTTTTGGAGGAAGTTAGAATTCTAGAGAATGGGAAACAGATGTAAAAGTTTGGGTGCATCAGAACTGAAAGAGCAGTGTCTACGTTGTTACATTGAGAATCCCAGCTAAAGTATCCAGAATTGAGATTGCAATGTACAGCTTTGTGCATGGCACATTATTGGCTGCTGCTTTGAGTCAGCAGAAGGTGCCAAGCTTTCTCAGACTCTTTTACCATGGATAGAAAGCTGGGCAAGCTTCCATCTTCCACAGCAGATGGAAGGGAAAGGGCCGGGAGGTGGAGAAAGAACAGAGGATTCAGTAATGCGGAGGAAAGAGCAGAGCTTTGCAGAGTTGCTAGGCAGGATCTGTTCCTGTTCTAAGAAAATTGTAGTGACTTCATCTCTTCCTCAGTGTATGTTTTTCTGCAGCTCATAAAAAAGCAAGTTCTTCTGTCTAACCACAGTTCAGGTGGTGTGCAAATGGAGGGCAGGTAATAAAAAGGAAAAGTCACTGAGGTCTGGTCTAAAGATTATTGCAACCTTATGAGAGGATGGTGTAGGAGATCCAGTTTGGTGTAGTGATTAAGTGCCCGGACTCTAATCTGGGAGAACCGGGTTTGATTCCCCACTTCTCCACTTGCACCTGGCTGGATGACCTTGGGCAAGACGTAGTTCTGATAAGAACTGTTCTTGAAAAAGAGCAGTTTCTGTCAAGAGTTCTCTCAGCCCCACCTACCTCACAGGGTGTCTGTTGTGGGGAGGGAAAGGGAAAGGAGTTTGTAAGCCACTCTGGGACACTGAAGGGCAGGGTATACTTCTTCTTCTTCTTCTTCTTCTTCTTCTTCTTCTTCTTCTTCTTCTTCTTCTTCTTCTTCTTCTTCTTCTTCTTCTTCTTCTTCTTCTTCTTCTTCTTGCTGTATCATCCAGGATAATATGAGTACTGCCTTATCTTACAACATTGATCTGAAAGTTGCAACATTAAGTGGTGCTCATAGGCATTTAAAAGTGCGGTATGGATGCTCGGATGTTTGTTATTCTTATTTCTACCCTAATTGTAATTTAGCAATCTAGTGTGCATTTTAGTGTGCTCAATGCAATTCACATGCATTATCTCTTTGTTTCTCAGGCAAGTCACCCTTTCTGAGCCCCAATCTCCCATCTGCAATATGAGGATAATAACACTGGTCTGAGATGCCAAGCTTTCACCATAATTACTGAGAATGTATGTGAGATATAGTGAGTTACTATATGCACTATGCAAATGCTTAATATTATTGAAGCAGAAAGTGGCTCAGCCTTTCCTTATATCATCTAAGGAGATTGTGGCTGAGCTGAGACTGGAACCAGGGACTTCACTGCTCACAGCCTTAGCTGCCATGCTACACCACCTTTCCAGAACTTTGATGATGATGATGATGATTATTATTATTATTATTATTATTTCCATTTATTAATCGCTTTCCTCAGTGGGCTCAAAGTGATTTACAGTTACTCAGTATAGACAGGGGACTAACAATGTTTGTAGGGGATAGGGAAGACAACATATATTCATTTTATATTGCACGCGCCGTCACTGCCCGATATAGATGTCCTTCTGGCTTGGCTCCATCGTTTTTCACAGGGCTGCTTGTTGGCCAGGCTTCAGGACCCATATGTTAATCGCCACACTGCCACCGCCTGGCCGGAACATCCATTGCAGGGATTCTTTCGTAGCCCAGAAGCTGTTTCGCCTTCCAAGCCTCGACCAGGACGTTCGACCGTCAGCTAACACCCTCCCACAAGGGAGATTGGCGTGCCCACCCTCTCTAAGCAGTAATTCCCATTTTATCTACTCGCCGAACCTTTCGAATCGCTGGGTGAACGATGAGCTGGGGACAACAGGCTGGCTGCTCACACCAGCGAGGGGCTTGAACCAACACAGTTCAGATGTAAGACAGTGGGATATACCCACTGTGCCACCGCTCCCCTTGTAAAGATCCCATTGTAAAGTTTCCATGCCGCTTCCATGGTGCAACAACTTTCCATGTGATCCACAGGAACTACAGGGGAAATTTTCCTTGCTTGTACACATAGAGAGTAGAGGTCATGTGGAAAGTGGCTTCCTGTGATAAGTTAACTTGTAGATTGTCTCTGAGCCAATTGACACAGCAGCAAATTACACCCAAACAAATTGCATCTTGCAGATTTGAAGATATAACTATTGTGCCTTGATCAGACTTATTGCTTTGATGAGAAGACTTAACAGACTTAACTAAATGGGCCTGTGAGTGCACTCACTTGCAGCAGTTTTGATTATTCCACAGATCTCCCTTCCTACAGATTTCCTTTCAATCCATTAGTCCTTAGCAGATGGGCCTTGTATCCTTTAACTCTGCATTCCTAGCAGAGGATCAAAGAAGAAGAGTTTAAAAGATTTGTCCTGCTTCTTATCTGAAATGGGTTGGGGGTGCCTACAGATAATCTCACAATGGGATAATAAATAAATCTGACTAGTCTATTATTAGAAGAGTATACCCCCTAGTAGAATCCTATAGGCAACTGGTCCCTAATGACGCAAGGACAAAACCCCATGGTTTTATCCTTTGTAGTTGACATCACAATTCCAGCAGCAGTATAATTTTGAATACAGATGGTGGGGGCAGACAACAGGAGAGGGCTGCTCTCTTGGTGCCCTTTCTTGTGGCCCTGTTGCCTTGCCCCTGTTGAAACAAATGCTGGGGCAGATGGTTCTCAGTATGAACCATCAAGGCAATTTGTTGAGACCGTGCGGTTTGAGACCATGGTGGGACAGAGAAACTGAATGCCTGTACCTTTGGGCAACAATAGTGTTATTTTGCCGATTCCAAGTTTATAAAAAATGCTGGGTTTTTTTTCCCCATTTCACCCAGCTTAGGTTCTATTGATTTCAATGGCCATGTTATGCATTATTTATAAAGCTGTTTTATTTCAATATTGTTTGCATTTTCCATCTCTTTTACAGGAGGGCTTGAAGCTGGAATGTACACATACACATTAGGGTTGCCAGCCTCCAGGTGGGGCCTGGGGATCTCCTGCTTTTACAACTGATCCCCAGCCGACAGAAATCAGCTCCCCTGGAGAAAATGGCTACTTTGAAGGGTGGACTCTGTGGCATTGTACTATGCTGAGGCCCCTCCCCTCCCCAAACCACACCTTCTCCTGGCTCCACCCCCAAAGTCTCCAGGTATTTTCCAACCCAGACTTGGCAACCCTAATACACATACACACATACACAGACCTGTAGCGAGGCAGTACCACTGAAGTTAGCAGGGATGATGCTTCCTTGAAGGAGATCCAGGTTTTATTTTCAAATATAGTTCACAGTTTCATTTCAATGGGCGATGGCATTTCTGCTCTTTTTTAACACAATTTGTGACTGCTGTGCATTTTGACAGATTTTGCTAATGTTAGGTGAGCTCATATGACCTTTTCTTCTGTCTGGAAGCAGGACTTACCTGGGTGGCAGCTGCCAAGCCCTCTTTAAAGGGCTGCCTCTGCCTCAAAAGTAGATCAGCATTGTCCGAGAGCCTCTCAGAGGGAAGTGAAGGCAGGACGAAGCTGCAGAAATGGCCTGGAATGGCTCCTGGGCTCCTCAAGGGGAGAGGCTCTCATAAGAGTTTGGAAGCAGGAAAGACTCCTGTATGGCTTCCTGTGCTGCCTTCAAAAGGGAACATGGAGGTCAAGGAGGATCCCTGGCTTCTCTCTGTAGGGTGTGGAGGAGAGAGCCCCCTCCCTTCTGGATTTTGGGGTTACTGATGGAACAAGGGACATTTGGATGTATTCTTCCTTCATCATCCTACAGTTGTGGTTATTAATGTACATGGTGCACGTACATAGTGCTTTACCAAGTGTGAGAAGAAAAGTCCTGGCCTGTATTCCAGGGCTAAGCCCTGCCTTGCACCCTTATCTGGTGAATATCTCAACTCAGTTTAGTATCACAGGCCACCACAAATTTTGGAGATGTACTTTTTGAAGCCCACGGGTCAACCTGTGATTTGAATGTGGGTTTAACTGTTGATAAGACCAAGATTTTCATGGAAAATATAGAATAGTAGAAAACGTTAGGGGACATAATTGTATAAAGCCATCCACTCTGTGATAGCCGGAAGTGATTCCAGCACTTGAAAGGCTTTTCAGAAAGAATGTTTATATGAATATGAACATACATTCAGGGTATTAAATAAAGAGTGCTAAGCTTGAAGGTGTGAACATATTTATGAATCTGTTCCTTCTGTTAAGAGTGACATCTAAAGTTAGCTTGGGCAAATAAAACAGAACTCCACAGATACAATCTATTTTGCTTTTAAAATCTTCCCAACACATTTATCTTGTTTTTGTTGGTTTGTGTCTGACTAGGTCACCAAATGGGAAACATCCTTGCCTACAGGGCTGGGCTGGAACATCTCTGAATAACACATTTACCCTGCCTGGTTACTGTATTGCAATTGTCATCATTATCATCACTATCAACTTTTATTTGTGAAGCACCGCAAAATTACTTGCCAAGCAATTTTTTTTTTAAAAAAATATCCACTGTTGGTCTTACAATTTAAAATTGACCACCACAATAAGAATGGACTGTGTGCTAAAATCCTTACAAATTCTGTGCGCACAAACAGTGTTCATTTCAGTGACCTAACAGCACTTGTAAAACCTTTGTGGAGGTCCCTTATTTGGTATGATTGGGCAGTACTTTAAATTGAGAGAAAGGTGTTCTTTGTTTTAAATGTCATTAAAATAACTGAAACAAAAAGCAGACAATCGTGATCAATGTGGACTTTATCTAAATGTGATCTGTGACATCTTGCTGAAGTTGCAGAGAGTTGGCAGGGAGAAACTGAGGATACTTTTAGCAGAGAAAATGTCTAAAGATTTCTGTGGTAACAGGGCTAGGCTCTTGGTGGAGAATGTATGCTTTCTCCACTCCCACTTCATTTCAGTCTTTATTAATTTTGTTCAAAGAAACTGATTCTGGCAGTTTAGATTTGGCTTGCCTTTTGGTTTTTCACTTTTGTACTGGGAAGGTGTCTGTGAGGAATGTAAACATTTTTGTCTTGGCAAACACATGGAAACACTCTTCTCCTCCATGGTCCAGTTCATATTCTTTTCAGGATAATGAGCCTCTTTATGAAGGGTGCTCCATGAAGAGACATTTTGCATGATTCTGCTCTTCATGGAAACAAAATCAGGTGTGTGTGTGTGTGGGGGGAGATTGCACAAATCAAGCTCATGGGTGTCAGACACTACACAGAGCACCTGTATCACATTTTGCATGATATATGTGTTTGTTGTTATTACTGCTGCTGTCAAGTCACAGCTGACCCACTGCTTTCTGCTTGCCACCACTTTGGATGGGGAGCAGAAAGCAGAGGGTTAAATGGCTCAGAGCCATTTCACCCCCTGCTTTCTGCTTGCCAAAGCTTTTGGTGGGGAACAGAAAGTAGGGAGTTAAATGGCTCAGTGACATTTAGACCCCTGCTTTTTGCTCCCCATGAAAAGTGGCAGGGAGCAGAAAGCAGGGTCACAAACTGAGTCAAGCTGGTTTGGTTTGTGAACGATCGTATCGGTTCATGGTTTGATTTGTGATTTAGCGATTGGGTTTTCAATGCAAGACACATTCAGAGGTGGTTTGCCATTGCCTGCCTCCACGTCATGACACTGGTGTTCCTTTGTGGTTTCCCATTCAAATACTAGCCAGAGCCAACCCTGCTTAGTTTCCAAGATCTGATGAGATCAGGCTAGTCAGGCTAGCCAGGTCAGGGTGATGTATGTGTGCCATGTCCTTTTTCTACCGTTTCCAATCATTATGTCTTCAACTACGCTGCTCTTCAAGCATTTTCAGGTTGTGGTAAATTGGGCTTTAGCTACGTGCAACCTCTTTCGTAAAACCTCTTTACCATCCAGATTCTGAGATTAAAATCTTGTGGAAGGTCACCCTTTTGCTTCACACAAAAACTTAGTAAGTTGGATATACTAAAGGGCTATCATTGTCCAATGCTTTTTAAAACCTCATAAGATGACCCTACATGGAGTTGTGCTTGATGATGACAAGATCCAGAAATTTGTACTTTTCATAGTATGATGATTCATGCTAACACTCTGAATGTGGGTATTTCCATTTATGAATGCTACTGGTAGATGATAAACTGAGGCATCAGCAGAGACGACTAGCACTTGGTAAGAAACCTTTGATGAGGGATATTGAATTGATGAGGAAGTATTTAATTGATGGGAAAGTACTGCCCTTGGTAGCTGATTTATGGCAGCCATTTTATATAACCAAGCTGTCTCAAAGTTTCAGTTATCTCATAAGAAACATGGAAATCTAAATGAGCTCTTAGTATAGCCAAGATAGCGGTTACCAAGTGATAGCATTTACCAAGTGTTGTGCACATGAGTTAGGGAGGCTTTGTATATAACAAACCAGCTTTCATGTAACTAGTTTACCCATGAATAGTTGTAACTAACATGAGCATATTTGTGTGAACTGGTCCATGGAGCTTCTGTCAGTGGCCCAGAAACCAACCATTTGGCTGGTGCTATGATTTCATTTGGCACATGTTTATTGCCTTCTGGTCATCTTAATGCTCATACGTACACCACAGAGAGAGAGAGAGAGACAGACAGACAGAGGGAGAGGTATTGTCTTTTTTTTCAAAGCATTACTTTTATATAAAGACACACAGAGTCTGTTTGGGTTACTAAGGAGTCCATACTGTACCTTTACAGAAGATGGAATGTGCTTGCAATAAAATAAACTTTACACTGTATCTTTAATAAACTTTTACTAGTTTGTAAAACAGTCTAAGCAAATAAAAATTTAGAATATGAGATTATCATAGCAGGTGATAGCAGTGGATTCTATAGCCACTCTGTTTGTATTTCCATTCAGATTTCAACAATGTTTGTTTTTCATCAGCTCACTGGCTTTTATCCATATGAAGGCCAGAAAACGAACATGATTTATTTAAATCTGTTTTGAAGATGTCAATACCTTTTGAAGTGTGAGCAGTAGACCTTCAAAGTTTCAGTGAATGTATCACAGGATATAAATCAATTTTAACCAGAGTTGCAGGTAGGAGGATGTGTAATAAATCTTTTTATCCTTCTGTTTCTGTGGATAATGAAATTCTTTTATCAGTGGAGAAGGTACAAAAATACAGTTCTTGTAAGCATGAAAAACTATGCCAATCAGGAATATGATGCACTGGTCCAAGACTGTCAGGATTCAAGCCTTGGACTTGAACTTGTAACCTGTGGGATGTCAGAAAAAGTTACCCCACTGGCTCAGGCATGAAAGATTTCTTACAAGAACAAGCTGCAGCAAATCAGGTGGTACTCCCATAAACCTAGGCTTGACAAATCCCAAGGCACCGGGCTGCCATGGCGCCTAGAAATTTGACTGTGGTGCCTAGTATTTTCAGCAATTATTTTATTATAATGTCTTTCAGTGATCCTGAGAAGTACAAACTTATTTTACATCAGAATATGCTTTGCTGTATGACATAGAAATACATGTGCATGAAGTTCTTGTCATCGCTTGTGTATATGTTAACTTTACCCTATTCAGTGGTGGTAGATGAATTCATTTCTTAATCAGTTGCTTTTTTGACTGGCTCCAATATTCAGTATTCAGTTAAACAATAGCTTTTTAAAGTAATCATGAAGTTACAAGAGACTGGAGATAAGTTAGGTTGGGATTAGCGGTTATCTTTTTGTTAGGGTGATGATAAACATGGTTATTATATATTTATCCATCTACTACAACAATTTTTGTCATGGCTTTCCTAAAATTATGAAAAAACTGTGAAGAGTGTAGGATTAGGTTTTCTGGTAGCATGAATGAGAAAATATGGTCATTAAAATACAAAACCCTAAAGGCTGGAAAATTAGTCTCGCTCTTAGAGCCAGAGAAAAACTTTCAAGGTTGGCCTTATCCATATCAAAGTTAAATGGGCATTGGTGTGAGTAACAAGAATCCTCTGTTTCTTATTGGTTTTGCTTACCAAGAGTGGAGGGACAGGTTTGGGGGCAGAAAATCTATGGAAGTCTTCTAGCTGTCATTTTGATTTTTGTTGTTGTTTGTGCAGTAAATTGCAGTGGAATATCTCTTTGGTTTTTTTTCATACCAGACACATTTTCAGCAGTGTCTGTGCTGCTTTCCTAATGTTTGCAAGTTGTATTACAAGATGGAATTATTGCACACGCCTCAGATTAGCCATGGGTACATTCTCAGCCGATAAGGTGTAGTGTCAGAATTGGGTCCATCTCTAGGGGGAGGAATGCAAGCACTCAACATGTAACTCAAGGCACAAAAAAGAACCATTTAATAAAAGAATTCAAAACTTCATCAGGTTTCATAGAATGTTTGCAAAAGCAGAAACCATTCTGAAACACAAAAACAACAGCAAAAATTAAAAAGGAAGCCATTGACCAATAATAATTAAAAGACTGGTTTACAAACATAATAAAAACAATAGTTTCATGAACTGTGGGCAGTTCCTTAAAAGTGGCTTGTCCTTCCAGGCTGAGGGAAGAGGAGTTGCTTCTGCATTGGCAGCATTCATCCAGTCCCGTCCGCGTGCCTCCTTGCATGAGGAAAGTGTCCCCAGCCAGCCCCCTCTTTTCAGGCCGCCAGCTGCATGCAGTTAACAGTCAGCCAATTTCTCTCAAAACCAGCCGGGTCTCAGTCAGTAAGGACTTATAGCTAGTAGTTGATAAGAGCTGTAAGATCTATAGGCTTACCAACAGCTAATCCTTACATGTAGTATTCTGTGATTTTTGGTCCACTGCACATATTTATAGCTGTGGATCCAAATTTTTCTTTGAAGGCAGTATTTCTGAAGGGATGGCCCATCGCTCACTCCCCTAGTCCAGTTCTTCTTATCTTCATTTCAAGGATCTCAGGTGGCAAAATTAGGAAAGCCCTGGAAAGCCCCTGCTGGCCAGAGTTGATGATACTAGGCTAGATGAACCAACAGTAGAAGGCAGTTTGTACTCTGTAAGGGTGTTGCATTTTCTCTTGCTTAGTAAATGTAGCTGTGCCCTCTCTCAGCATGTGTATTTTCATTATGCAGTGTTGGGCAGATTGTTTTTGTTATAGTAACACTGGCTCCTATTGAGCCGAGCTTTGAACATTGCCAGAGACTAGCAAAGTGAAATCTTCCAAACCAGGTTCCTGCCATTTTAAGAACTCCTATTTATTTTGATTTCTTCCCTTCTCTCTCTTTCTCTCTCTCACACATCTTTTCCCCAAGAATCGTGGCTCTGCAGGGCCTGTCACAGTGCTGATTCCCTGTGAAGAAGGCTGGGCCATTTCAGCTCCCTGCTTTTGAGAGCAGAAGTGAAAGTGAGAAAGCTAATTCACAGCAATGCCAGAGGCACTTTGGGGGTAGGAAGGGAAAGAAAAGAGTTGAGCTGAAAGATGCACTTCTCCTGGCTAATGCTGGAGATCCTTTCTGCCCCTCTGGGTGTGCTTAGCTGTCTCCTTGTTTTCTCTTGGCAGAAGACATACTGCCACCTCTGCAACAAAGGACCCCCCCCCCGCCATCTAGGTCTCATAGGGACAGGATATGGAAGCAATGTAATCACCACTTCTATGTCTATGTACCTACCCAAGACTGGACATCTAATCCAAAAAGCCCGTGGTAATGAAAGAAGGCAAACAAGCATATGGTACAAGGCCTTCTCAGTGATTGTGCCTATTCTATGAAATTTCCTCTGACAGGGTATTCATCTCACCCTCTCTCCTTGCCTTCAGACATCTGGTTTAAGGTGTCCTTATTTAAAGGGCATATGGGAGTGAGTGAATGGGGGGGGGTACTGGAATCTGCCCTGATGTTTGTGCATGATTGCTTTGATTGCTTTAAGGATATAGTTATTTAAGTGATATCTGCTGTTGCCGGAGTTTTTTTGGTCAGTTTTAAGTTGTCTGGTATTTTATTTTATTTTTTGTTTTTTTTATTGGTTTTTTTTGTTTTTTTAATAAGCCACTATCAGCACTCTTTATTTGATAGAAAGGAAAAATATAATTTGTCTTGGTAAATGTATTTGGGACATTGGATTGTGTAAGGGCAGGGATATTTAAAGGTTAAAGGCACGTATATAAAACCTGGAGGAGACCATCTCCCCACCACCACCTTTTCACTGTCCCAGAGAGAACTGTGCAGCATCATGAATTCTTTGGCGCTGTATCTTACTGCTTCAGTCTGGTGCTTAAAAGGTGGTGAAATGAATTAAGAGACCTCCTCCCTCCAGGAATTTAACTTGCTGGTTATTCAGTGCTACCGGCACCTACTGACCCAGAGTGGGAGGGCATGGGCTGGAGACCTAATTCCTACTACAGCCAGTCTAATTACAGCCTGCTGGGCTGCAGCACAATCCGATTTAATGCTTTCCGACTTCCATAATCTTCTCGATGTTTCTGTCTAATTATGCTTTGATTCTCAATTATTATTGCAGGAGCTTACACTAGAGGCATTCTCATTGTTTTTCCCTTTCCTCTTCAAATATACTGCAATTATTTTTGCCTTTTGAAAATGCTTAATATCTCTCCCCCCCTTTCCCTTTCATGTACTGATTATTGGCTTTTGCAAGCCTGCAAGAAAACAATGCTGCCATCTAGTGGGAATGATCCCTTTGCCCTGCCTTCTTTATATTATCTATATAAGAAAGTATTTTGTTTTATTTCTTCATTGAGCTTCAAAGACCTGGGTAGACGTATTTGCATATTGGTCATACTTAAAAATTGTGTTATCTCCATCCCTCTCCAATTCTGCCAAAAGGACTGTTTTGATTCCAGATCTAGACATTGTGTTTTTGCTCATCCATTGGCGTACCTCCCCCTTCCATTTGGTCTAACTCAGCTACATCAGTTGTCCTGTCCTGTCTAGAGTTCTGGCAAGCCTCCCAGGTCTTCTCCTCCAAAGGAATTCTGATACTGAAGTTGGTGTTTTCCAAGGTCATGGAAGCTTTACTGATGCCCTGTGAAGTGCTGTTTCTGTTTTTATAAGAAAATATCATTTACATCTTAAGATTTATGGCCGATAGTAGGTCTGTATTAACTGTGCCACAGCAAGTTAATTTGAAGCCCAGCATTATCTTAGGCAAAGGTCTTTTCTGCACCAAGTACCCTTTTAGAGGCACCAGTGCCATGAGAACACTTTCCTGGGAGTAAGCCCCACAGAATAGACTTGATTAGGATTCTGAGTAGACTAGAGGATTGCTTTAAATCTGTCACCTCTTGCTTATGTGAACCTTTCAGTACTACCTCTTCCAGCGAGATACCAAAGGTCAATTTGTTCTATCAAAGATATCAAAGGTCAAGTGTCCTGTCAGTTGTGGCATCAGGTTTTGCGAACGTTGTCAGATGCACAAAGATAGATTCACAATAACGTACACTGGTCCATTTTTAGTTCAGTATTGCCTACTCTGATGGACAGCCTTTCTCAACCCTGCCACCTAAAATTATTTGGCTAGATGTGATGCCCCTGCTGCTCCTGACCGGGGGGAGGGTGACCTGGCTGTGTCACCAAGCTTACCTCATGGACCTGCAAGGGAAGAGAGGGGCTTGCTTCTCCCGCTTCCTCCTCCTCCCTGTCAAATGCAGCCCCCCCTTGCTGTCTGTGAGCTGACCAACTCCTTCTTCCCTGGCCTGCTTCCTGGGCTCCCCTTAGATCCCCCTATCACCAGGCAAAGACTCTGCCCCTTGCCCCTGGCTGTCCAGTCCCTTCCTTCCCTCTGATGCACCCAGCCTGGAGGGCTCAGAGAGATGAAGGGTTGACCTCTTGGTCAGGGCAGTCTCTGCTTGACTCCTTGGGGGGCTCAGCTGCCTGCCTTCTTCCATTTTTGGCCTCAGGCGTGGCTTTGGGACCCAAAATTTCTTTTCTTGCTGGGATGAGCTTGCCCTGGCCCACCGGGGAAGTGAGAGGCATGGGGTCCACTTCACCTGTGGTGTGCTGGCCTGAAGCTCCCTCCTCTTTAGCAGCACTTCCCATGTGAGAACTGTAGAAGTATCTAGATCCAGGTGGGCAGCCATGTTGGTCCAAAGCAACAGAACCAAGTTAGAGCCCAGTGGCACCTTTAAGACCAACAAAGTTTTATTCAAGGTATGCATGCACATGAAAGCTCATACCTTGAATAAAACTTAGTTGGCCTTAAAGGTACCAATGGACTCTAACTTTGTGAAAGTGTCTGTTTTTCGTGATTCATGTTTGGAAATAGCCCCAAGACTCTGTAATCCTAAACAGAGTTGTACCCTTCTACACCCACTGAAGTCAACCAGTGTTCATTCTATAATTTGGCCATTTGGCTGGTGTACTGTCTGCCTAACACACCAGCAAATGCCCTGCTGGGTCTATCGGAAGCCGTATCGGGCTGGGCGTTGGAGTACCCCAGGCGATTGGTTCTGGGCGACTGCAGTGTCCATGTAGATAATGCAACCTCCTCTCAGGCCAGGGACCTAGTGTCATTCATGGTGGCACTGGGACTGTCCCAGTTTGTTTTGGCTCCCACACACCAAGCAGGCCACATGCTCGGCCTTATCTTTGCCTCGGGGATTACTGTGGACCAAATTACTGCTGATGCAATACCATTGTCAGACCACCTTGCCCTGAAAGCCCGGCTGGGTACTCCAAATCCTCCCTGTTTAGGCGGTGAGCAAATTTATGCTCACCCACAGAGTCTACTGGACACAAGTAGGTTCCAGGAAGCTCTGCAGAATCTGATTCCCCCTGGCAGCCCATTGGAGGAGCTAGTGGAAGATTGGCAGGACCATCTTTCCAAAGACATCGACAAGGTCACTCCCCAGCACCCTCTTTGCCCCCATACCAAATTGGCACCGTGGTACTCCCCAGAGCTAAGCCGGATGAAATGGGGGCTAAAATGGCTAGAGAAAAAGTGGCGACAAGCCTGCGACGAAGCTGCAAGAACTTCCTTTAGGTCATTTATGAAGACCTATGAGATGGCAGTGAAGACCGCAAAGAAGAATTTCTATGCGACCTCCATTGCCTTTGCAAGCTCACACCCAGCCCAATTATTTAGAATAATTCAGTCTCTAACTGCATTGCCTCAGGGCATTCCAAATGTTAGAGAATTGGCTATAGTCTGTAAGCCGTTTTGCATATACAGTCTTGTCACTCCCTGTGATCTTTCAACCACACTTGATACAATAAAGGAATTGGAAGCTCCTTGGCCATCTTCAGGTCCAGTGTTGGACCGTTTCAGTCTGCTCACCCAGGAAGAATTTGACAGGATCCTGGCTGCTGTGAAGCACACCACATACCCCCTCAATCCTTGCCTGTCGTTGCTGGCAAAACCTGCAGCGATGAGGTGCAGACCCCCTTGAGGGAGATTATCAATCTGTCCCTATCAATGGGAACCTTCCCAGAGGGACTGAAGGAGGCTGTAGTCCGCTCTCTCCTTTAAAAAAAAACAACCTTCTTTGGACCCTATGGTCCTTACAAACTACCACCCCGTGTCTAACCTACCGTTACTGGGTAAGGTAATGGAGAAGGCATTGGCAACACAGCTCCAGGTTTTCCTGGAGGCTGCTAATATCCTAGATCCCTTCCAGTCTGGTTTTTGCCCTGCCCATGGGATGGAGACGGTGTTGGTCGCCTTGGTGAATGACCTGCAGAGACACCTGGATCAAGGTGGATCGGCGCTGCTGATACTTCTTGATCTGTTGGCAGCGTTCGATATGGTTGACTACGGCCCCGTTCACACGAGGCGATTTGGCCTGGGAACGGGACAGTTTGGGGCCGGATCAAACCGGCGCGATCACGCCACAACATCTGGGAAGCGTCTTGCTTCCGTGGCCAAACTGTCCCTTTCCCGGGAAAAAGCGCCTCAAACTGAACCACCTACCTCGGTGGTTCAAATGGACGAGGCGCCTCTTCCCGGGTGTCTGATCGCCGGCGCGTCTTTGCGCCGGCACATCCCCGGGCCGGAGACGAACTGCGCATGCTCAGGCATGCGCAGTTCGGCCGGCTCCCGGTTAGAGCCGTCTTTTCTCTCCGGCGTTTGATCGCGCCGGGGAGAAAAGGCGGCTCGGCCGGGGGATCGTGGGATCCCGCCGAGCCGTATCAACATTGGCGCGGCTTTTAAAAGCCGCGCTTTAAAGGGCTTTTCCCCTGCCGTGTGGCAGGGGCCTA
>NW_015167582.1:258960-263858 GCF_001447785.1 Gekko japonicus | reverse complement strand
GTCCTGCCCCTGCGTCGTGGCGGGTTGGGGTTGAGGATCAGGCTTCCAACCTTTGACGGGGCCCTATTGGTGCTGGCACTGAAGGTGAGGAGCCTGGGGGTGTTCCTTGATGCCTCACTAACTATGGAGGCCCAGGTCGCTGCCACTGCCAGGTCTGCCTTTTTCCATCTGAGACAGATCAGGCAGTTGGTCTCATATCTCACCCCCCAGGATCTGGCTACAGTGATCCATGCAATGGTCACTTGCAGATTGGATTATTGTAAATCTTCCTTGATTCTGCTCTGGAAGCTGCAGCTGGTGCAGAACACAGCGGCATGTGTGCTGACTTCGTCATCTGTGCAGATGCGGATCCACCCAGTGCTGCGCAAACTGCACTGGCTGCCTATTGAGTACTGGATTCATTTCAAGGTGTTGGTGCTTACCTTTAAAGCCCCATATGGCCAGGGGCCTGCATATCTGTGAGACCGCCTGTCCCTCTATGAGCCCCAAAGGGGTTTATGATCTGCCATCCAGCATCTTCTAGTGGTCCCTGGCCCCAGGGACGTCCATCCTGCCTCGACTAGGACTCTGTGGGACCTTTTACAATTCTGCAGGACCTGCAAGATGGAGCTCTTCCGCCAGGCTTTTAATTATGGCAGTGAACGTCCCTCCATCTCTACTGGGCCTCCCCTCCATGAGTCAGAACTGTATTACCATCTAAGGACCAAAACTTGAAAGAGATGGCATCTGTGAGGCTTTAGCCCGTACCGGATGAATGTTGCTGTATTTTATTGGTGTTTCAGCTGTTTTAATTTTGTGTACTTTCTATTGTTTATTATATCTTATGGAACCTGCCTTGAGCCTGCTATGCGGGGAGGGTGGGATATAAATCCAATAAAATAAAGTAATAATTATAAAAAAAATTGATGGTATACATTATTTTACATTCATGAGGGAAATGATAGGCACAGAGCAGGTGATATATTGTATTATTCTGTTACAAAACTACAATTTTTGTTTCCTTGGTTATGTCATAAAGTTGTCTGTCTGTACAGGAATTTCAGTAGGCAGGTAACCTGATTTGGACAGTGTTGTGGTATTGCTTAAACTGTTAAAGGGCTTTGCAGCTCCCCTATAGCACAAGACTGTTTGTCTCCACTTCTCACTCTCTTCTTTGACTCCCTTTTTTTCTCAAGCCAATGTCTGACTCTTCTCCATCAGGTTTTGTCCTCCATGGTCCTTCTGCTTTTAGATAACCCAGTACAGAGCTGAACAGCTGTTGGCCTTATATGAAATCAAATCTTCAGAGGCTATTTTTTTCTTTTCTTTTTAAAAAGGATTTTATAAACGATGTGGGAATCATTTAATTCTCCAGAAAGGGCAAGGTGGAGGTTGGCTGGAGTACAGAGCTAGCTTAAGTACCAGATGGGAGCTGAGCTTGTGCAGAAGGGTCCCTTCAATAAAATGATTTCCCCCTGTTTGACCCTAGCAGATGAAATGAAAGGAAGAATTTAGTTGTATTGACTCACCTTTTCTCACTCTGCATTTGGCAAGCCTCTACCATGTGGCACCATTGGGTGGGTAATGCACCTTGAGGCTTGTAAGCACACACACATTCTCTCCTCCTCCCACAATAATAGAGTTTGTATTAGATGGCTTTAAAAGGGGATTCAGCAAGTTAATAAGGGAGAAATCAGTTACTATTAGCCATGATCTTCCTTCTTTTTTTAAAGCAGTTATTATGTAATGTGCTTCTAGCCTATTTTATAAATATCACTTCAGGCTTCTGAATGTTCTTGTGTACTATTTTGATGATTCCAGACAGTCTTTTGTTGCTTATTTTATTATTTTGTGGTTGCCCTCTGTAATGATTTCACCCTCCCTCACAGGATTTTCCTTTATCTTCTTTCTGGCTGAGCAGCCCCTTTTCCCTTTTTCTTTCTGTGGCTGCCCCACCCAGTCATTTAAATTTTGTTAGATGCTGACCCAGCCTACGGAACTAAGGGTTGATACTAAAATCCTTCTTTTCATCCTGGGTTGATAATGGCTGATGGTAGTTCAAAAATAAACAGTTTTATTTAACTTTGAGGGGAAATTGTCATGTTGGAATCTGGTGTAGGACTTATGAGGTGAACAGACAACAGGAGTGAAGTAACTTTGTATAAAATTAAACACCAGGTAATTTGTCACAAAAAAGGAACTGTTTCTGTTATTTAGACAGGTATTTAAAACTTTAGGAGAGATTTCTCTCCTTAAATACTCTAGCATAAGCTTTTTTGTCTTACAGACACTTAAGTTGGTGAAGGCAGGAACATTCAAACAAGTTCCAATTTCCTTCCTTATCCACTGGCTAAGAATCACCCCCTTCTTTTAGGAGCTATTTTTTTTAGACTGGATAGGGATAGCTCCCCTTTGCTAGGAGTTATTTCGTCAGGCTTGAATGGGGATCCTTCTTGACCCTCTCTTTCCTTTAGCTTTCCTTCCCAGCCAACTGTCAGTTCTTAACTTCCAGCTCTCAATTTATACTCCTAACTGACTCTCTCAGTTGAACTCTGCGAAGTAGCAGGCCCAACTCCAGTGACAAAGTGTCTGGAACAAGGGACTAAACAGGGGAGTTTAGCAGACATGCGAGTTCAGCAGCAGGATGAGGAAGCCAGGGAAATATTTATTTATTTATTTAATTGGATTTACCAGTTTGCCCTTCCCCAAAGTAGGGCTCAGGGTGGCTTACAACAGGATAATATACATTCTCAATATAAATTAAATTTAAACAGTCCAATACATACTAGTGGATAAAAACTGTTTATATACAATATAACTCCCCAGTCTCTCCAGGGAGGGGGGTTTATAAGGGATTGGAAATTATATGAAAGTACCAAAAGAAGTCCTGTCGGTGTCCTGTCGGTATCAGCTGGCAGAACGTCTCTGCCTTACATGCCCTGTGGAAAGGTATCAGCTCCCACAGGGCACGGACGTCTTCCGACAGTGCGTTCCACCAGGGTGGACCAGCTGGAGCTTCTGGGTCAGGTGCAAGGGCAGGCCCACATAGAGTGAATTACAGCAGTCCAATCTGGAGGTGACCATTTCATGGATTACTGTTGCTAGGTCAGGGTGAGACAGGTAAGGAGCCAACCAACTGGTTTCTCCACTTCCCTAAAAAGGGTAAGTCCACAAACAAATCTATATAAATAACAAATTAAAGGGGGATAAAAAAGAGCAAATATGAAGGCAGAATGCCAGCGTGTGGTTGGGGGCTACATGTATGACTGGACAGAAGTCATGGTTGTGTGCTTGGTGCAAGGAGCTCCTGGATCTCAGGGAATGAGTTCACACCCTTGAGGCCAAGGTAGCTGTCCTGGAAAAGCAGAGGCAGTCAGTTAGGTGCATGGCTAAGACTCTAAGGGATTTATGTCCCACTCTGATAATGGCAGCCCTGCCACTGTCAGGGAGCATGAGGGTCAAGGAGAAACAGGGCACCATGCTGAAGAAAAGAGAAATGTTACCTCAGAAGGGACCCCATCTACAGTTGGTGAATAGGTATCCTTTCGCACCAAGTAATCATCCCTGGGCAGGGAAGGAGCGGGGCTCTTGGTAGCTGGTGATTTAATCCTTAGGCATTTAGATAGATGGGTTGTGAGCCGGTGTTCTGACCATATGGTGACTTGACTACCTGGTGCAAAGGTAGCGGACATTACTTGTGGTCCAGATAGGTTGGTAGACAGTGCTGGAGAGGAACCAGTGATCTTGGTACATATTGGCACCAATGATGTGGGGAAATATAGTTGTGTGGTCCTGGAGGAAAAATTTAGGCTACTAGGTCAGGATCTCCAAGGTAGTCTTCTCAGAAGTGCTGCCTATTGCACATGCAGGGCTAGCTAGACAGGCACAAATTAGGAATTGCAATGTGTGGATGAGATAATGGTATAGGGAGGAAGGATTTAAGTTTGTTAGACACTGGGATGCTTTTTGGAGGAATAAAGAATAAAGACCATAATGGGTCACAGTCCTAAACTTGGCTCAATCCCCACCCCTTTACTCCTTTATGCTGATGATGTAGTGCTATTGTCTCTAACGTATAGGATTGAAATGCCTTTTGAAGAGCTTTGTAGACTATTGTGAAAAGAATAGGCTAGTTCTGAATTTTGAACAATCCAAAATTATGATCTTCAGTAAAAGTTGGAAGCCATCCAGATGGAATATTGGAGGCCATTTCATTGAACAAGTCAAAAGCTTTAAGTATTTGGGTATCCATTTTTACTATAACACCAGATGGGTCTATCATAAAGAGAGAGCAATTGAGGCAGCGGACAACATTGCTGCGGCAATTACACGTTTCCATTATACCAGGGGTAACCAGTACATGCCGGTGGCCCTTAAAGTTTTTAATGCCAAATTAGCTGCTCAATTATTCTACGGAGTACCAATCTGGATTGAAGCCTTAAATGGGGACTTGGAAAGAATTCAGTCCAGATTCTTGCGGAAAATTCTTGGACTTCCCTCGTGTGTTCCTTATGCAGCTTTATGGTTAGAAACCAATCAAAGGCTTCTATCGACTAGAGCATGGCTGATAACAACTCAGTTTTGGCTTAAACTTCATTTCCATGCTAAAGCTAAAGCTAAAAAGTATTATTACTCACATGTTAACTGAGTCCCATCTCTCTCAATGGTTTAGATATGTAGAGGAGAAACTCTCTACAATGGGAATATCCCTAGATTATTTAGCCCCCTTTTCAGATAAACAAACCAATGCTATTATTAAACAAACATTTCTCGACATCAAAAGGGAAGAACTTAGGGAACGTGCAGCCAGCAGATGCTCCCCAAGCAGGTTGGGGACTTTTGACATGGCCTCTACTGTGAAGTATCTGTCAAGTTTAACAGTCCCACATCATCGCAGAGCATACATGCTTGCACGCTTT
>NW_015167582.1:233948-258926 GCF_001447785.1 Gekko japonicus | reverse complement strand
GCTTTTAGGGAGGTACCGCCAGATACCATATGTAGATAGACTTTGTCCTTGCTCTCTAAAAGATATAGAATCCACTACACACACCATACTTCATTGCCCCCTCTATAGGGATATCCGATCTCGTTTTATTACTCCATTTCTAGAGGGTAAGAGCTGGCACTCTGATGACTCAATTGTTCACTTTCTTCTGTTTAATTCTAATTGCAAAATAATGGAGGCTGTTACAAAAGTTTTATATTATGCAATCAGAAAACGAGGCTTGAATAGCCAAGTGTAAGTGACTGATGCATCTTAGTATTTTCCTGTATTTCCATGATGTTTTGTGCTTTCATGCCAATAAAGGTTTTGTGTGTGTGTACCTTAAAAAAAAAAAGGACCATAATGCTATTAGGTTGACCATTTATGTAAATAGAGAGTTGCCCAAAAAGACGAACACAACCACATTTAACTTTAGAAGGGGTAACTTATCTCAAATGAGGGGGCTTGGAACGCCCCCCAAATCCCCTTGCCAGAGCAATGAGGGGATCTAGCAATCCTAACTGTGTGACACAAAGTATTGGACTGAATGGGCCATTGCCCTGATCCAGCATAGCTTCTCTTACAGTTTTATGTTCTTATGATTACTAAAGGATGATAGGGAAATGGCAGAGAAGCTGAATACATTTTTTACCTCTGTTTTCACTGTGGAGGATAGGAGGTGCTTGTTCACCAGAGAACCTCCAATTTCAGGAGGACTGTTGGAAGACCTGAGTCAAATTGAGGTGATGAGAAAGGAGGTCCTATGACTGATGGACAAATTAAAAAGTGACAAATCACCAAGTCCAGATGGGATACATCCAGGAGTTCTGAAAGAACTCAAATGTGAACTTGTGGATTTCCTGACAAAAATATATGCAATATGTCACTAAAATCTGCCTCCATTCCCAAGGACTGGAAGGTGGTTAATGTAACCTCCATCTTTAAAAAAGGTTCCAGAGGAGATCTGGGACATACAGGCTGTGGAATTCACTCCTGCAGGAAGTGGTGGCAGCTACAAGCATAGACATGTGCGAGAAGGGATTGGATCAGAGGTCCATCAGTGGGTATTAGCCACAAGGTAGAAATGGGGCAGTGATGATCTGTATTCTTGGTGCTTGGGGGCAACAGTGGGAGGGCTTCTGGAGTTCTGGCCCCACTGGTGGACCTCCTGATGGCACCTGGGTTTTGGCCACTGTTTGGCCACAGAGTGTTAGACTGGGTGGGCCACTGGCATTATCTAATATGGCTTCTGTTATGTTCTAACTGAAGAATTCAATTTGAATCCCCTGTCACTCAGGGTTTTCAGACCAGGTTACAGCATTAACTACACCCTCCAACTATAATCTGGGATTCCTATACTGGAATCAAAGGGGGTAATTTGGAAATCCCTACCTAATCCAAGATTCTGTGAACTGGGGGGGGGCAGATTTAGCAAACTGATTTCTCTTGGTCTTTCCCCCCTTGAACTGATGTTTCATTGCTCTTAGCACTCTCATCAGGCCAGTTTTTAATGGTTTACCCCCAATTAGTCTTAAAAAGTAATATTTTTGTGAATATCTTGTACAGGGATCCCCAACCCTTTTTGAGCCTGTGAATACTTTTGCATTTCTGACACTGGGTGGAGGGTACAACCACAAAATGGTGGCCATGGAAAGTGGGGCTAACCACAAAATGGCTACCACACAAGACGGAGCCACTTACACACCCAGAGGAAGTCCAAGGGCAGAGGAATAGAGGGGTAATTTTAAAAATACTCTGAGAAAGAGGAATGAGACAGAATAAAACCAGCAAACCAGCACTATGGTGCTATCTGCCACTGAAGCAATGTTATTTGAATCCACATGGCCAATCAGAAGTGGCACAACTCACTTTATGAAAACACTTGGCAGACACCAAGTAAGATGTTGGTGGACCCCTGATCTAGGAGGTCCCCTAAGCAGGTAAATACTTCTGTTTATATGGTTAGCCTGGTTTTCTGTTTTCATCATTTGCATGGGGGGGGCACAGTTTACTATGAGATATAGTTGTGGTCTTTAGCCTGTAGTTGGGACACTCAGCTGCATCTTCTGGCTTGCATGTCCCTTTAGAGTCAAATGGTGTGCGGCCTTTTGGAAGGACCAGCATCTCATGCATATGAATACACAGCAAGACATGCTTCTTCTCTCTCTTTGTATGCTGAGAGGAACATCAGGATGGAGACATGAGGTCACTCAGCTGGAGAGGATTCCTCCATGGCTCTTAGTTCACTCCTTACTATGGTATATCTTCATGTACTCAACTAATACTTCCTGGCCCTTGCTCTCCTGGTGTGCTGTCCACTGTATAGGCCTTGACACAATTGAGGTCATAATTCTGGCTTCCAAGTTCTTCCTACCATCTGGCTCAAATATTATATGACTTGCTGTCACTTTCTAGCAACTTGGCTGGTCCCATTCTCTAGGGCCACAAGTATGGAAATATTGAAAACCACTGAGATATACTGATCACTTATATATGTTCTTAAATATGTAATACTTAATTTCTCTTTCTTCGCAATTGTCAGCCAATTTTTGTTTCTACTAAAAATAGACTTTTAAGTTATATATAGTTTGGCCAGCGATGTTATATCTGAGATGGTCCATTTATACTTGCAACTTGCAGGTGCCAAACCCTGATTTGTATGTGCATGTTCATCTGTTAATTCATGCAACATCCATTAATGGCTGCATGGATGAATGTGCCATCTTGAATAGAACAGTACTGATGAAACCTTCATCTCATCTCAGCTTACTGTACTTTTTCAGTTGATTCAGTTCATTTATTGAGCTGCCAGCCATACAGCAGTCAAGGGCAGATTACCCAGCTGATACCCATGAATATATTAATCAGTCCATACACTTTCTGCCCAAAGCATTTCCCAACCGGACCAAACAAAATTGTTTTTTTGCATAATGGAGATGCTGCTACTGGAGGATGCACTGCATTCTGTCTTACTTTAATGAAGTTACACACTGCTAAAGAATATTTAGTTATGAACCAAAACATTTTTGTCCAAACATCTCTCTGATTTTCCACAAGACGGGGATATTTAGAAAGCTTGATGATATTTTGTTAGTTCTGTGATGGGTTTTTAAAGAACTATTTATTACTGCATTTATGAATATGGTTTTCAGTTGTTGGTAACTGCCCTGATTTAAAGGAGGAAGAGAGAATGACAATTATTTTAAAATATTCCTTTTAAAAAAAACCTCCTTTTCTGCCCTGGTACTTGGTCACCAGTTTGTTCTCAGCCTTTTCTGCATGCCCCTTGGCAGCCAAATAGTTACTTTTCTCCCTTTGACCTCTGGCAGACTAAAATGGTTTAATGTAAATGGTGCAATGCTGACATGCCCCCTCTTTGGCTTCCAGATTCTGCTGGCCTCCAGCCCTTTTCTGATCCTTTTTTTGCCTTTTCATTCATTGCAACATACAATTCTGCACGCCTTGGGCATTTTCATCTCTTTCTTGCCTGTCTCCTTTATTCTGTCTCCTTTTGATGTTGTGTGTAGGAGGCATTTGTATCCATGGTTCCCATATGGTGTCTGTTGAGAATGTCCAGAATCAAAAATTTTAGGCCTTTTCCCCTACTCAAACGAGATCTTTTTTTTTTCAATGAGGCAAAAAGAATACACAGTATTCTCTTCATTCTTGTCTCCCACACAGGGATTCTGCCCACACGGTGCATACAACTAGATAACGAGAAGTTATGTTCCTGCATAATTATGGTACCACCATATGGAATAGCAAGGAGTTTGATGGCTAGATAAAGCAGGGAGGTGAGTCTAGCGTGAAACTGGTGGCAAATGTAGCTCTGGGGGAGGGAGAGAAGAGAGGCAGATAGATATGGATAATGAAATACAGACAGTTGTTATAGGGACACTTGAATAACACCACCTATTCCCAAATTGCCTTTCACTAATATATTAATTAAAAGATGGTTGGATTTGTCTTTAACTTACCACATTCTCTTTGGGAAATTAACTGTAGGTGCTCGAGAGGTATTCATGGGTCTCATATATTCTATGATCCAGATAGCAACTATTTCAGAATACAAGGACAGTGCCATGTTCTGGTCATGACATGTGCAGTCCTCGATATGATAATGTACCAAATGGCTCGATAGGAACTACACAAAATCTGTGAGATTTTAAAGGAATGTATAACGGATTATGAGGATTTCTCCCTTTCTCTAAGTCTGTGTCCTAAATTGACATGTGATGTTCGTCATCATCGTTGGACTCATATGTTTGATTCTTTAGTGAAAAGGGTAGCTTTGAATTCTTATTAGAGTAGAGATCTTCAGATAAAGATTTAACTTCTTGTTAACACTGCAAAACAAGTAACCCTCCACATTTAAGGCTTTCTTCTCCATACCCCTTTTGATTTTCTACTTTCCTAAAAGTCACTGCAGTAATGGTTAGTCTGCATCAGGGATCTCCAACCTCTCTGTGCCTGTGCGCGCCTCTGGAATTCTGACACCAGTGGGTGCAATCACAAAACAGCTGAAGCAAGCCCAGGTGCGGGGCAGAAGAGAGATAATTTAAAAAATACATTGGGAAAGAGGGCCAGGAGAAAATAAAACAAACTGTGGTGGCAGCTGCCGCTGAAGCAATGTTATTTTAATTTGCTCAGCCAACAGAAGTGTTGCTGGCAAAGCCCTACCTTGTCCCACCCACTTTCTAAAAACACTTAGTGGGCAACAGGAAAGGTATTGGTGGGCAGGGTACCATAGCGCCCACAGGCACCATTTTGGGGACCCCTGGTCTACATGTTAGAAAATGGTGGGCACACTCCTAGCCATGCTCCTTGCTTTGGACATCTTGCAGATACAGGAAACAGCATTTTTGGTATGAATGAGATTTGACCTTAGGACCTTGAGGAAGAAGACGACGAAGAGGAGATTGGGTTTCTACCCCGCCCTTCGCTACCTGAGGAAGTCTCAGAGTGGCTTAGAATCTCCTTCCCCTTCCCCTTCTCACAACAGACACCCCACGAGGCAGGTGGTAGGATCACAGCACCTTCTCTTAGCAACTACAGTATACCAGCTCAGTATCATATGATGTTACTGTCATGAACAAATCAACAGAGAACAGACTCTCTCTGTTTAGAAAACAAATCCTCCAGTTGTAGTATCCATTCTAACAAGCTATGTGTTAGTCTGCCATCTCCAGCCCATTTGTTCTATTAAGGTCACAGGACTGGCCGACAGTACATGGGTTCTGGAAGTGCAGTCTTGATCTCATAATCCTATGTATGTGATAAGGTGTCTCATGATCAAGGCCAAGGTTCTGTATCAAGGCTCACTGCTACATGTGTAGAGACGTGATTTGCTGGTGGCATGTTGACAAAACTAATTTAAATAAAAAGTTGGCAGTAATGAAAAACAGACCTTATTCAATGGATTGCAAATACCCTTTCCTGCTAAATAGTTTTCAAATAATAACTTTAAATTGTCGTCCCGCTTAACTTTTAATGCTGAGATCCTGCTGGAAAAGGAGAAGCAGTACAACTTTGGTGTACTTATTGCAAATGTTTGCATTGCACTCTGGTTTAGATAGCTTTATTTATTTGTTTGTTTGTGTGTGTGTGAGCTGGCTTCAGTATTTCTTTATTACAACTGACTAATCTCTTGAAAGGCTATTATGTCCCCACGAAGTATGTCTAGATAAATAGTTTAGTTATGCTATTTGAAGACAAACATAAGGTTTGAATTCAACCATGTTGCCATTTCTTAAGACTACACTGTAGCTAATTATACTGGTCATAGGCTATCACATTATATATTTAGCAGCTGCTAGTTGACCCTGATTTAGTAACGGACATAGGCATGCCAATATGGATGTGGAAAGCATCCTACATCACAATACTCATCTGGTTCTGATTGAAATGGCTGGAGATTTTTTTTTGATATGGATGCTGATGTCCAAAAGTGGTCACCAGATCACCAATCGATGATCAGGAATCCTTTCCTGCTGGCTGCCTTCCTTAATCTTAGTGTAACACAAGACTGCACTTTCCTGCCCCCAAGTTCTCTGCCTATTGCAAAGGGATGAGGAGGAGGGGGTGCCATTTGTGACAGACAGAACGATCTCCTCTCCTTGCATATGCAGAAATGGGAGGACCATTCTCTGCTTTGTACTAAGCTATACAATCCTAAAAAGCAAAGAGAGGAATTCTTGTCTGCATAGTGAGACTTGAATGAATGATCCTTCCCATTCCTCTGGAGCTGCTGGAACGAGCTCTGTTAGATACATCATATTATACTCAGGGGTCTTGTTGTAGAAAAAGAGCTGCCGGAGCTCATTAGCTTAACTCATTAGCATAACTCATTTGCATATGCCACGCCCCCTGACATCACCGGAAGTGACAGAAGGCCACACCCCCTGACATCATTATACTAGTAGTTTTTGGTATCAGTGGGTACTGTTTGCATATGTTCCATTTTATCATGAGTTTCTGGACTACAGTATCCACTTACATCTCCTTAGCTACAATTCATAATTTCAGTTTTTCATTCTTATTTCAGGTGTTCCTTACTTAAAGATGGCTAGCATTGCTGTGGCAGTCAGATGTGTTGTGTCTAAGCGGAGTTTTTCTCTTTTAACCCATTTGTAGGTAGGGGCAGTGAAACCACTGGCTTAACACAGTACATTTGAATTGGAACTCGGAGGCACAGAGACCATGATTGAATGTTTCCATTTTGTAGTATTTGCTCCTGGGGTTGGAGAAATTTAGAATTATAGTTCTTGTCTTTGGCTATAGAACTTGCCTGGCAGAAAAGCCTGCTGGTAACCACATAAACCAGAGAAGTCATACATATGACCTGTGGGCTCCCTCCCATTTGGCCTGCCCAAGGCCTGTCATACAGCCCACAAAGCAGCCACTGGACAAAATGCCCCCCCCCCATCTATCAGTCTGGTACCTGTGGACATTGTTTTTTTTACAACGCTGCAGCAGTGTCCAACAGCCAAAAAGCAGCTGACAGCAGTGCTAGTCTGTAAGGAAGCGGCTCTGCCCAGACCCGCTTCACTTATTCTGCCCCAGCCTCTTGATCTGGAAACAGAGGATCAGGAGGCTGGAGTGGAGTGTTAGAAGTTCCAGATGTGACGTCCCCTCTCTCAGACCTCCAGATTGAGTGGCAAGAGAGACTAGATAGCTAGACAGGCACACAGACCTTTTACTCTTCTGCCACTGTCCTCTTTGAAATGCAGATTGTGTTCTCAGGCATTAATTTCCCCTCCCTCTCTCTCTCTGAAGATGTGCTCTTTACCTGCATGCACTAAAAGAGGGACATGTGGTCCTCTCTTGGCACCATGAGGCAGATGGACCTCTTGCCATCTGTCTCCATCCTTTAACTAGGAAGTTAGTAATCTATCAGCCTCTGCTCTTTTCTATCCAAAGTGTACTTCTCAAATAAAGAGAGAAGTATTTCTCTTCTAAACTTGCAATGTGGCTCTATATAGCTTTGTAAGCTGAGTACTCTGGTAAAGTGACGCTCCTGCGTTTGTAGCTTTATTTAAGCACTCTGCTAACTGATGGTGACTGGACTAATCACACCAGTTAACCTCAATACAGAGTGCATTCAGTAGACCTGGGCAGAGCAGCTTCCTTATAGACACACACCTGCCACAGGCTCCTGCACTTTTCTCCAGCCAGAAGAGCAAGGCTGGAATAGGATAAACTCAGCTGGTTGTCAAGGTAAAGATTATATTGGGGGGGGGGGAGAAATTCAGATCTTAAGAACTCTAGGGTTTAAACAAAGAACCCCAGGGCCTGAACCTTTGGACTAGCCCAGTGAACTACCATCAAAGGAATCTACATTTAAAACACATGCTCAGGCTTCAGAGCCTTCTTTAAACATGGAAGAAAACTGAGGAGACGTGCAACATCAGTACATGCAGTTGGCAAGCAGTATGAAAGATTCAGATTGGCCAGGCTTGATATAAAAGTTGGAGTCTGGCCTTTTGGCTTTGCCTGATCAGCACCATCTGCTTACAGCACTCTGGTTTCCAACTCAAGCTACTGACTTGATGGATCGTAAACTAAAAGATCTAGATTGGGCTGTGGCTCCCCACAATACTGGGGTACTTGGTCCTGATCATCACAGTGGGTGGGAAAGACTTGGAGATATCAATATGGCTTCTGAATAACTTGGGATACAAAAATGGCATCCTCCAGTTATTTATTTATTGTTGATGCAAAGGCACATGTGAAAATGCACAATATTTAGTGGACTTGAAGCCCAACACTGTGCATGTTTACTTGGCAGGAAGTTTCATGATGTCCCATAGTTCAGCCAAAAGACACGTGTATAAGACTGCACTGCTGAACAGTTTAAGGGGTATAAAGTTAGCCCACAAACCCCTTGGTGCCAGGCTAATCTGAAACTACCCTTATTTCTGATAATAGTGGCATAATATTCACATGGACACAAATTGCTATGGATGAGTATGAATTTTCACAAGCACAGGCTTTGAAGAAGATAAAAGCATTCAAGAGGTTATAAAGTTCTGAAGTAATGAAATGATGGATTCTAAGTAATGCAAGGGAATAATATTATAGTGCACTTTGGATCACCTTGGAAATTAATACCATCAGGACATCTTTTTATCTAAAAGCACATGAAAAACATATTAGAGCTGTTTCCATCAAAGGAAAACTTGTTTTCCTGTGGCTTTTATACATGTGCTATCAGTTTATTTTTGTGTGGTAGAATAGAATAATTTTTTCAAAGATAGGAGTGATTTATTTAAAATAACATGTTGCAAAATGCCTGCTCAGTAAAGAAATTATGTTCCACTGAGGTACAATGGAAGGAAGCTGGATAACAGGAAATCTTCATTATATCAGGATATCCACTCTTGCTAGGATGAGCTATAGTCTTTAACTGTTCTGTACTGTACAATGTTTGGCAATGATATTTAAATACAGAAGTGGTTTTTACCATTACCCACTTGAGATTGCTTCGATTAGAAGTGAGGACTCTATGGGAATTGCCATGCATGCAGTGGAACAAGATACGTTAATGCTAGATTTTTTCATATTATGGGATTTATTAAATATGTATGGACACCGCACCCTCTTCACCATTTCCTTTCAGTTTCCTGATTTCTCTAGTTCCTTTGGAAGCCTGGATTGCTTTAGTTGATCAATCTTCTGATAAAAATTAAAGTTTGTAGACAGTGCTTTTACAGGTTTTTTGTTTCTGTTTTTAAATCTCAAAATGGAAAGCATTTAATACACATGAGTGTCTTGTTAAGAGAAGTTTCCTTTCAAAAACCTCATTTTGTTCATCTTTCTTCTGTGATGTCATTTTCCACACAAAGTGAGATAGCTAGCATTTGCAAAATATTACTTGTAAAAGATTCTTAAAATTACATTCACTGGCTAGAAGAATTTAACACACCATAGTCTTTTGTATGTGTTTGAATAAAGCCTATGTAAAACCATGTCTTAATCGACATACAGAAAGAAAAGATGCAGAAGCTGAATTGTTATTGTGTCACATTCTGTGGCATTTCCTTGTCGGACAGATGCTTTTATTTTTATTTTTAAATCAGCCCTGTGTGATCCTTTTGGGTTCTTACCAGGTGCTGCAAGAGTGATGCCCACACTTTAAAAAAAATGGTGGCTGTCTAACCTTCATTTTTCTGTTCCTTGCACCATCAGTTGTACTTATCCACTCCCTCCCTACTGTTTCCCCCTTTGTTTTCTTCAATGCAATATAATGTTCAAAGAAAAGGCTGTTATTTCTGGAAGTATTTTGAGGAGGTTGTGTACGTAGCTTTGTATTAGCTTGTACCCAGCAATTAGCCATAAGTGACTGGCGAGGAAGATTATTGTGCAGTTGACTGCTGGATGTGGAACTGGATTTTTACATGTGTGCTCTTGAAAGCGATCAGATGTATTTCTATTTTCTAGAAAGGCTGCAAACAATCAGGGATCCAATTCCAAATGTCACTTTGGGTTTTAAGAGTTCCAGGGTCAAACCGGCGCATTACAAAATCTTCATGGGTTCATTTAATTTTTTAATTGTGTGCACAGCACTTGGTTCAACAGCAATTTCCAATTCCTTCAGTTAATCAGTGTATTTTTTTCTTTTGCTTCTGTATATTACTGATGCACATCACTGCCAAAAAAAAGCAATTTTAGAATGATTGTATTTATGACAGTGATGGTGGTGGAAAGTGTTGTCAAGTCACAGCTGACTTATGGCGACCTCATAGGGTTTTCAAGGCAAGAGATGTTCAGAGGTGGTTTGCCATTGCCTGCTTACATGTACCTGGTGTTCCTTGAAGATCTCCTATCCAAATACTAGCCAGGGCTGACCCTGCTTAGCTTCCGAGATCTGACATGATCTGGCTAGCCTGGAGCGCTGTGGCCCATGGGAGGTCTGAGGAGGCCTGTCATCGGCCTCCCGGGGCCCGTGCTGGAGTGCTGCGACTCAGGGAGGCCTGAGGAGGCCCATTGCCAGCCTCCTGGGGCCAGCTCTGGAGCGCTGCAGTCTGGAGGAGGCCTGAAGCGGCCCATCGCCAATCTTCTGGGGCCCGCGCCAGAGCGCTGTGGCCTGGGGAAGGCCTTGATCGCGGTAAGTGAGGGATCTGTGTGAGAGATCCATGGGGGTGGTGGTGAGGGTGGCTTGATGGGTGGGTGGGAGAGCCTTCCTCCCTCTCCCCATCTCTTTGCCCTCTTTCTTTCCCTCCTTTTCTTCTCTCCTTTCCTTTTCTTTCTCTCTTTCCATTTTCTTCCTTCCTTCCTTTCTCTCTTTTCCTCTTTCCCTTCTTTCCCTTCTTTCTTTCTTTCTTTCTTTCTTTCTTTCTTTCTTTCTTTCTTCCCTTCTTTCTTTCTTTCTTTCCTTTCTTCTTTCCTCTTTCCTTCTCTCTTTTTATCTTTCCTTCCTTCTTTTCTTCTCTTTCTTTCCCTCTTTCCTCCTTCTGCGGCCCAACTCTAGTGAGAAGGGATTTAAACTCTTTGCTCCCCCCCCCCAGGCTGGCTGGGGAAGAGAAGGGGAGGCTTTTGAAGATGTCTTCCCCCCCTTTTTGCTTCCCCATCTGACATCACTACACTGTCAGGGGGGGTGGCATATGCTAATGAGCTATTATGCTAATAGCCTAGTAGCTCATTAGCATACCTTTTGCTAATGAGCTCCTGCAGCTCTTTTTCTACGAAATGACCCCTGGCAAAAGTAATCTTGATACAGAGGGATGTACAATCACATCAACTGCTGTTTTTGCCTTTTTAAACAATGTACATGGGTGTATCAGTAATGT
This sequence comes from Gekko japonicus, assembly GCF_001447785.1. Classification (NCBI taxonomy): domain Eukaryota; kingdom Metazoa; phylum Chordata; class Lepidosauria; order Squamata; family Gekkonidae; genus Gekko; species Gekko japonicus. The sequence goes on along the minus strand of NW_015167582.1, from coordinate 247,620 downwards.
AGGGGGATGGAATTCTGGAATTAATTTAAAAAACCCTTCTAGTTAAACCCAAAACAATGGCAACAGCATTATGTTTCCTCCAGTGGGGCAAATAGCAGCTTCAGGGGGAAATCTGAAATTGAGAAAATTCTGTGGGGGAAAGGATTAATCTTCCATCCACATCCCTGATTTAGATCCCTGATACCCCTGAAGCTTTTATTTACTAACTAGCCTGATACCCATGTTTGCTACAATACTTAAGTTCCGTAAATCCAGCTATAATACCGATGATGTATTTGTTGTAGGAATTCTAGTGGAGAAGATTGTAGAGTAAAAAATGAAGTGAGACATACATACTATTTTTTTCTCTACTGAAGGGCCTCTCTGTAGACCATATTGGTGGTTCTGCCTTCAGGTGCAAGGATCACCAGGCTGCTTGATGAGCTCACTCTGGAGCAGGCCACATAGAACTGTCCATTTAAGAAGCAGTCGTCTGTTAAGTCAATTCCTGCCACCTTCCACGAAAGTGAAGGCCTCTCTACTTGTGTTCCTGGTTTGTTTTACTCATATGGAGACTGTGTTGTTCTGAGCACCTCAAGGTAATCTTGCTGGTACTTGGCTTGCGCAGCTCAGTGCACCGCAGGAGTACTATGTGCAAATGTCTTTCCCGCATTCCTAAGTTGCCGCCTCCTGGCAGCTGCCTGTCCAGTGTAGGAGGGGGAGGGGGGAGGAGTATTAGAAGCCACTGTGGAGGTGGGGCTGGCAGGATCACTAAGGTGTTACTGCTGGGGTAGGCTCCCTTGTGGCTTTAAGCACCCTGCGACCACTGCTGCACCTGACAATCACCACTAAGTTGAAAGCCATCAGAGAGGCTGGGCCAGCAGCATCGCTAAGGTGATCCTGCTGGGGTAGCATCCCTGATGGATTAAAATACCCTGGCCCTGCTCCTACACCTGACAGACACCCGGCTGTCTGATGTTGGGGGGGATTGTATTTAAAGGCATCAGAGAGCCTGGGCCAGCAGCAGGGCTAAGGCAATCCTGCTGAGCAAGCCTCCCCGATGGCTGTAAGCATCCCACCTCCTCTCCTACACCTGACAGGCAGCTGCCTGTAGGAGGGGAAGAGGGGAGGAGTATTAGAAGCCACTGTGGAGGCAGGGCCAGCAGGATCACTAAGGCATTACTGCTGGGGCAGGCTTTAAGCACCCTCATGGCTTTAAGCACCCTGCAACTGCTGCTGCACCTGACAGACAATTGCCTGTTAGGTGTAGGAGGTGTGTATGTGTGTTGGAAACCATCAGAGAGGCTGGGCCAGCAGCATTACTGCACCTCACAGGTGGTTGTTGGCCATTCCTGATTTTTTTAACTGTCATTAGCTCTGTGCAGTCTCTTGTAACTGTTGGCTTTTTTACCTCAGAACACTGAGCTCTGCAGCTAACCATTCAGGGGGGGGGGTGCAAGGAGGCAGCAGCCTGGCAGCCGCATAGGAATCAATGGGGGAGCACATTTTCCCCTTTTGACCCTTAGGGGTCAAATTTCTAAAAAATCCCTTACTTGTTACTTTTGCAATTATTTTGCCTTACAAAAACGTGACATTGGGTAGGATAGATCCAGCCAGTTTTATCGCTCAGTCTCATCCAATTTTCCTTGCTACAGCCCTGTCCAATGTGACTTTTGCACAGGCAGATCCCATGATCCCCTATATAGTGTTTTTGGATGGTCAACAGAGAACCTTCTTCTCTTTTTTACCATCAGAAAGCTGGTTGGATCCAATCCATTGCATGTTCAGGACTTCTGTTCACAAACTGGTTATGTAATTTTCCCACTGATAGAGTTCCCCCCTTTTTAAATTTAAATTAGTAGTGTCTCATATTTTTACCTAAAAGTGGGCCTGCAAGGTGGCTTAAAATCAATACTAGGTCACACCACAGCGTAAGTACAACTACTTGGGGAAGGGTTATGGTTCAGTGGTAGAGCAGCTGTTTGACATGCAGAAGGTACCAGGTTCAGTCCCTGCTGCCCCTAGTCAAAAGGATCAGGTAGTGGGTAGAATGAAAAATCTCTGCCTGAGACCCTAGAGAGCTGCTGCCAGTCTGTGTAGTCAATACTGACCCTGATGGACCAATCACTATACAGTTACAGGTGTTCATGTGATCAATCTACACCAAAAGTGTTGACTGACTTTCTGTTGGACATATGCTATGATGTTGCATATCATCTTTCCCCATATAACGGGCTTTTTATTTCACTTGAATGTTTCTATTTCACATGGGCTGTTGCTTGAGACTTGACTATTGTGCATCCCTCTCTCCATATTTTGTGAAACATCTTGTACAACATCAGTTATTCATTTCCCTGTATGGAACCTAAGAAACTATTTGGAAACCAGCTGCTTCATGCAGGACATTTATCTGTAGCTATGAATATTCTGTTTTCTCTTTGGGAACCCAAAACTGTAGATATTTGTTGGCTCTGTACTGCTGATACTGTGAAGAAAAAAACAACCCCATAATAACTTCCCCATCTCAACTACTGTTTAAAAACATTTGTATGCTTTTGTCCTGAGTCTGTTTATATTGTGTAAATGTTTGCTAATAAGGTACATCATCCTGACATACTGATTGCTTAAAAGTTTAACAAAACCAATTATAAAAACCAGCTCAGGAAAGACAACCAAGGCACTGTTGAAGAGTGCAGAGCCAGTGTAGTGTAGTGGTTAAGAGTGTCAGATTGGAAGACCCAGGTCCATGCCATGGAAGCTCGCTGAGTGACTTTGGGCCAGTCGCACTCTCTCAGCCTAACTTACCCCACAGGGATCAAATAGAGGAGAGGAGAATGATGTAAGCTGCTTTGGGTTGCTGCTGGGGAGAAAGGCAGGAATTAAATGAATGAAATAATTAAATAAATAAATGCAATACATTCCTGAGGCAGAGCTGAGATTTTGCACAGTCAGTTCCAGTCACAGGGGAAGAGCCACTAGTGCAGATTCGCTACCCCAGATATTATCAAGAAGTGTACTCCCTCTTGCATGATGCTATACATATGTACAGGGGTCATTTCGTAGAAAAAGAGCTAGGGGAACTCATTAGCAAAACTCATTAGCATATGCTACACCCCCTGACATCACTGGAAGTGTGTCATAAGACCACACCCCCTGACAGCACCGGAAATGTGTCATAAGGCCACACACCCGCCCCCAACGGTGCCGGCCGCCGGTGCCGGCCTTGCAGCTCCACTGCCGAGCCCCATGAGGGGCCCGGCGGGTGACCTGCAAGGCCGGCGGGAGTGCAAGGAAGCCCCGCGAAGGCCCTCCCTGGCCCCAGGCAGGCAGGGGTGGGGAGAGGCAGGGAGGAAGCAACTTACCCTCCCTCTTCTCCTGCCTCCTCCTGGCTGAATGAGGGCCGGAAGCGGGGCGGCCGGAAGCAGGGGGCGGGGGTTCGTCATGTGCCCCGCCACCCCATACCTCACCCGCGGGAACTGCGTTCCCCCGCGTTCCCCCCTGAAATGACATCTGCATATGTAGAAAGTCAGCATGGAGAAACTCCATCTTTTGTGTAGGAAAACTGCAGGAGCTACAGTCAAACTCCATGGTAAGGTATCTGAGCTGCATGTAAAAAAAATTACCTCACTTACACAATAGATGTCAAGCCCATGCCAAGATAATCTTGGGACCTGCTGAGATTACCTCTGTTAAACAACAGCCTGTTCTACAGCTAGGTCTCTCTTCCCAATTTGAATAAAGAGGAAAACCACCATCTAATGCCCCCTCTAACTATGAGACCCGTATCACCTTTTCCCAAAACCACAGAAGTAGAAATCCTGTAAGAATTGGGTAGGTACAGGGCCCCAAATTTCTATGCTAATCTATCTCGAAGACTTCTTCCAACATCAAGCTACTTATCCTCAGGCTGAGATATCACTCGAGCTTTGAGATCAGGCAAACTATTGGTTTCTGTGACCTTCTTATGTCACTTCCTTCAACCTGTGTGCTCTTGCTCTCTCTCACACGCAATTCATTCCCTCCTTCTGGCAATTTTCTTCTGTTCCCTTTAGACTTGTTCTTCCTCTTGATATTCCTATTGACATTTCAACACCCTTTCACCTTACTTTGGTGTTCACCTGCATATACTACTTCTTCAATTACCACATCTCTCCTCCATCTTCCTTTTCATCCCTGTCATATTTTGGGTTTGTCAGCTTTATTGCTTTACCCTCTCCCCCCTGTTTGCACATCACAGTAAATGTATGTACTTATTGCCTGTACATATGTATGTCTATTTGTACAAAAGAGCTAATGTGCATTCACTTTACAAATGAAAATGGAAACCAGTACCTGGATAAATGTGTGGTTTCAATCACACATTTAGCTGTACATTTGTTGAATGCAACATGGAAATCAGTCAATGCACATGTAAAGAAAAATCAAGTGTACACTGTACACAGATTGTATGTGCATTCACTGTAACTTGTGAACAGGACTAATGTCTCTTCTTCCAGACTCCTTTCCTGTTCACATCACACATTGTTGTTGTTCAGTTGCACAGCTGAGTCCAACTCTTCACAACCCCATGAACCACATCACACCAGGCCCTCCTGTCTTTTGTCGTGCTCCGGAGTTTGCTTAATTTCACGTTCGTTGCATCGATAACACTGTCTAACCATCTCATCCTTTGCCATCCCCTTCTTCTTTTACCTTCAGTCTTTCCCAGCAACAGGGTCTTCTCCAGTGAGTGCTCCCTTCTCATTTGGTAGCCAAAGTATTTGAGCTTCAGCTTCAGTCTCTGGCCTTCCACGGAACAGTCAAGGTTGATTTCACACACACACACACATTATATATACCCGGAGAGAGCTGAAGCCAATTCTCATGCAGGGAGGGCTGTTTCAGATTCCTGCCAGAGAATTATCCATTTAGATAGTTCCAAAGGGGTATTTCATTGACTGATATGACTGCTGCAGTTCAATTTTATATTTCTTCTTTTTCTGTATACCCCATCACAGTAAATAAAGTTGACTTCTTAGTCTCTTTCTTTCTTGGCATCATGTTCATTTGTTTAAACATGTACTCAAAGATCCCCAGCACGGGTTAGGTGTGCATGCATGGATATTTCTTATCATGTGATAACACAAATAACATTAACTTTGCATAGCACCTTCCTATTTAACCATCAGCTGAATTCATGAGGTTCATTGCCACTGCGCAGCATTTCAGAAACTCTTCTCCATCTCCCCTCCCTGGGATGGTTTACTACTCCAACTATAATCACTGTGATTATGAACCATGAGGAGGCTTCCCCTTGGCATTGCTAGAGTACAGTTGTTTAGATAGTGAAAGACCCTCTAGGGAATGAGGGTGTGAGGACTTGAGATGTATTTTACTACATATTACTTTTAAACTGTATAATCTGTATTGACAATTTATGCCAATAAAGGCGAACTTGAATTTACTACATATTACAAAGTGTTATGTATGTGGACCACCACCAGGGGTCCATGGCTAAGCAGGAGCTTGGTCCCCAAACACAAAGGGGACCTAGGATCCTAGTCCACCTAGAGTCCACCAAGAGCCCCCTTGGCAGGAAATTCAAACCCTCCAATGGGGACAGAGGTGTGCCGGGTGGAGTGTATATAGTTGGCTTTGCAGGGCCGTTTTTCCTTGTCTTGTTGTGAAGTACAATAAATGCGTCTGAACCACGGCCAGCTCACCTGCTAGGCCTAGAGTGCAGGCCGGCCCTTAGGGCGCCAAAATGGACCCGCCCACCCCCTCCGCGCCCTCCCCACTGCTGGGACCACCACCGCAGTGGTGGTGCCTTTCCTGCAGGGCGCTGGTGCTGCCCAGGGCCTTCGTCCGCTGCCCCACTGCCGCCGCCTCTGTGAACTTGGGCCCGGCTGGAGTAGGGACTTGGGGCAGGGGGGGAAGCGAGCTCTGGGCGGAGGTTCAGGACAGAGGGTCGCCCCCCGGCTCCGCACCCACAGACGTCCAGAAGGGACTCCCCCCTTTGAATGAGGATCACTGGAGGAGGAGGTGGCTTCTGGCAGCCCAGTCCCCCCGCATCCGAGAGAGGGAGAGCGGCGGAGTGAGATTCCGGTCACGGGGCGAGGATCCATCTCGTGCTCCCCGGGCTTCTCCCCACCAATTGGCTTTTTAGGAGTCCTTCCAGAAGCCTCAGCTTCAGAAAGAAAACTGACCGTATCGGAGATGGAGGCCGGCGGCAGCCTCCACACTCGCTTTTTGGGGCTGTGGGAGGAGGAGGAGGAGGAGGAGGAGGAGCAGGTCAGAAGCGAGCCCCGGCGGCCAGGGGACAGAACCTCGCTCTCCCCCCCGCCCCCGCTTCTGCCTCGGCAGTGGAAAGAGGTGACGAGAAGGGCGGGGGGCACACTCGCATGGAGCATCTGCGCGCTGGCTGGGTTGTGGGGATCGAGCGCTGCGTTTGTCACCGAAGAGCCCGGGGGGGGGGGGGGAGGCCGCGAGGCGCTGAGCTGCTCCGGCTGGGCCCCCCATGGCGGGGCTTGCCTTTCCTCCTCCTCCTCCCCAGAGACCTGGAGATGAACTGAGGAGAAGGAGGAAGAAGCCTGCAGCAGCAGCAGGAGGTCCGGCCCCAGCCATGTCCGCCTCCGCCATCTTCATCCTTGACCTGAAAGGCAAGGTGAGGCCAGCCAGCCAGCCCCTCAACTGTGGGCCCGGGCAGGGGCGAGGCTAGCTTGTGGTGCCCAGTGCCCCCCCGGGCGTGTTTCTGGGAGGTCTCCAGGCCCCACCGGGAGGTTGGCATCGCCTGGGGGGGCACGGGTGCCACAAGCTGGCCTTGCCTAGGGCGCAGAAACACCTTGGGCCAGCCCTGGTCTGAACACATGTCGTAGTCCGAGTTCTCCATGCGTCGAACCCAGTACTTTTCACAAAGGGAGCTAAGTCAACAGGAGTTCCTGTTTTGGATGGCAGCCATGGGTTTCTCCTATAGACTGTTCTTCTACAATTCAAGTAGTTTATTGATAAGAAAAGCAACCTGAACTCAGATATTATACATTCTTTATCCACATCTGAGCTCTCAGGAAAGAAGATTTGAATTGATTTTCCTCTCTCTTAATTTACAGTGCAGTAAGAGCTTAGCAAAAGATGTCGAATCAATAAGAAGACTTCTGCCTAGAATGTGAAATCCAGTTTTATGTGCAGGGCCATCATAAAGACAAAATTAATTTAAGACTGCAGCATTTTTGTACAAATTGATTGCATTCTGTTGGAACCAATTTTATGTACTGTGATGTCAGTTTATGTACCTGGAAAGTATCAATTAATGCAATAAAGTATTGGGACACAAATGCTAGATGCTGGAGTGCCTGCAAAAAAAAAAGTTAAATAATTTGGGATTATTTTGAAAAAAAGTTTATTAACATGATGGAGGTTTGTATAATTATGCATGGTATGAGGACAGTGGATGGAGTGAACATTTTCCCCCTTCTTCTTTTCTTCAAAGCCCTGTTTCCTGCTGGTCAATCCCAGCAATTTTTAAAACTCTAGACATGGAACTCCCAGCATATGTCTGATTTGGCCTTGAGATCCTAGGAACTGGAGATGTTGCAGACTGAACCTGGTACTTTCCACATGCAAAGCATACAATCTGCCATTAAGCTATCGCCGGTCCTCAAAGTCAAGTCCTGGGTTTCAGCCTCCAACAGTTAGTCAAAGATACCTCTTTTAATTCAGGTTTTATTGCTTGCTTCCTTATTGTTTTAAGAGCCAGTGTGGTGTAGTGGTTAAAAGTGGTAGACTCTAATCTGGAGAACCAGGTTTGACTCCTCATTCCTCCACATGAAGACTGCTGGGTGACCTTGGGCCAATCACAGTTCTCTCAGAGCTCTCTCAGCCCCACCTACCTCACAAGGTGACTGTTGTGGGCAGAGGAAGGAAAGGCAATTGTAAGTCACTTTGAGACTCCTTAGGGCAGAGAAAAGCAGGGTACAAAAACCAACTCTTCTTCTTCGTCTTCTTCTCCTTCTTCTCCTCCTCCTGAATGAAGTGGCCAGGATTTCTTTGGTTGTAGAGTTGCCAGCTGTTGCCCCTGGTTTCTGCCCCTTTAACAGCAATTTGAAAGGCAGATGTCAGCAAGTGATCATGCTTACCTCTATGCAGTGGAAAAATTCACCTGCTGATTTCTGCATATCAAGCTATTGAAAAAAGTACAGAAACAGGCCACTTCAAGCAATATTTCGGAGCCAGTTTGGTAACCATTGTTGGATGCTGTTATAGGTTGTTAACAGGCCTGGAGAAAAATGTACTGTCCCTTTTTTTAATGGAGGATTAATGTGAGGAAATGGGCAACTGAAGTTTTTCATGGTATGGAGGTAAATATCACCTGGTAAACAACGGCCACTGCCACACGGCAGGGAAAACACAGGGAAAAGTGTGGCTTTTAAAAGCCGCACCAAAGTTGAGACGCCGCGACGGGATCCCACGGATCCCCTGAGCCACGGCGTGTCGCTCCCCAGCACGATCAGATGCCGGGGAGGAAGAGTCAGATGGGAGGGGGAGGTTGCTGAACTGCGCATGCTCGAGCATGCGCAGTACGGCTGGGGGCCGGGATGCGCCGGCGCAATCCTTGCGCCGGCGATCCCACGGCCCGGCTTGAGGCGCTCTATCCGATGAACCACCAAGGTAGGTGGTTCTTTTTTAGTGCAGGTTTTTGGGCGGGAGGGACGGATTGGGGACGGGCAGGCAACGATTCCCAGATGTTGCCGTGGGATCGCACCCGTTTGCTCCGCCCCCGTTCCGTCCCGCTCCCGGCCCAAAACCCCTCGTGTGAACAGGGCCAACATTCCATTAATTCTCTGTTAAAGGACAGGGTTGTTTTTTGTTTTTTGCCAGTCCTGCTGGCAAACTTAACAAAGAACAGGAGGAAGCTTCTTCTCTCTATCTTGCTGTTTTTCTGTGTGCAGAAAATTGGATCACAGTAGAGGATTCAAATATACAAGCCCTCACCTGCAGCCTCTAGCGGTCCAGGAAACTTTTTACTGCTTAATTCAGCAGACTGTGTAAACTAACACACATTTTTCTGCCTCTGGAACTTGCTCTCTTTGGGACTGTTTACTCATACTTTTGACATGCAATTGCTTGACCTGTAGTGTGATCCTTGTTTCCCCAGAGCAGAGTCTGACAAGGACTGCAGAAGTAGTATGAGCCCTCCCAGTCAGTTCCCAAGGAGTGCTTTGGGCAAGGCAGTGAGAGAACTTATAAACAGTGAGCAAAATACATAACTGGAACCCAGTAGGACTTGGCACGCGCGATGAAGCTCATGGAAAGACTGAAAGCAAATGAGGGGCTTGTGGAAACCTGTTTATATGTTCGGTGGCTACATGGCCTTCATGGTACTAGTTCCTAGGATGGATTTGAGCTACCTAACATGTTAGAGGAGCCAAAGGGTCAGATGTGTGCTACCTTTTGGAATAAGCACCCCTGTCTTTGTGAAAGAGTCTGACCTGTAGAACTTAAAATGCAGATGGTGTCTTGCTTTTATTAAGCTATTTTGCAGCTCCCCTGAGAAAAATACATTCTAAAATATTACTGCTAACTGATAGGCCAAAGAATATTCAAGGGGAAAATGTGTGCTTCTAACATAATATAAGAAAAATACTTTAAACGCAAACACAGTGTTATGAGCTTTCCATTGCAATCCTAAGAGTAAGCCCCATAGTGGTGGGATTAAGAAAGCCCAGAGGCTCCTCTTCCTTTGTAAGAGTGAAATTAGATCACGGAGGCTCCCTAATACATCAAGATAAATGCAACCTTCTCCTCCAGCCCTACGTGCCATTTTAAGGCACACTCCCTTGCCACTCAGTCTCCATCCTGCTTCAAGACTAACCAATCCTTGGTTTACTTTCACTTGTCTTTGAGGAATGATGGATACGCTGCCAATTAGACTTGCTAACAGTCCCCTGCAAGGAACTCCTACTGTTTTATTAACCCTAATTGTCTTGGAAGCAGCTTTGGGACAGCCCAGTTGTCTGGAGCAAGTTTTTAACTCCTAATCGGTCAAAGAGCAGTGCTCTGTGCTGTGCCATGAAATGTACTGAGCCTTTCCACATTCTCATGCACATAAACACAGCAGCAGCAGGTGAACTCATAGGAAAGTAAGGGTCAGACTACAAGCAATGGCAGCCAACAGCATGCCCCCAATGAGATCAAAAGCAGGGGCATGAGGTATGGATTAGAGCACCCAAGGGGCAGACTGGCAAAGGGCAGACTGCAGTTGGGGTTATCAACAGGCCAGAACTAAAATGTTCTGTCCCTTTAATAGAGATTTAACCCAAGGAAATAGGTAGCTGAAATTATTCATAGTGTGGAATTAAATAACATCACCTTTGTTGTTGTTGAGTCGCACAGTCCGACTCTTCATGACCCCATGGATCACATCACGCCAGGCCCTCCTGTCTTCTGCTGTCCTCCAGAGTTTGCTCAACTTCATGTTCGTTGCATCAATAACAGGGTGTAACCATTTCATCCTTTGTCATCCCTTCTCCTTTTCCTTCAATGTTCCCCATCCCTTCTCCTTTTACCTTCAATCTTTCCCAGCATCAGGGTCTTCTCCAGTGAGTGCCCCCTTCTCATTTGGTGGCCAAAGTATTTGAGCTTCAGCTTCAGTATCTGGCCTTCCAGGGAACAGTCAGGGTTGATTTCTTTTAAGCCTCTGTTAAAAGGATGGGACTTTTTATTCCTCCAGGAATTTGGCAACCTACTTGCAATACACTTTCCAAAGGGAAAAGCATCCTGGATTGTCATAAAAAAGACATGTAAAGCATCATTACACATTAACTTTAATTTAATGCTAATGAGTATAGTAGGTAATCCAGCAATAAGCAAAGAGAACCAAGCTTTGTTTAAAGCCATGATACTAGCAGACAAAGCAGTAATAGCTCTAGGCTGGAAGAACAAAAATAAATGGACAGTAGAAATCTGGCATAATTATTTGTTTGATCTCATACAGTCCGACATAATCGAAAAGCTGGAACGTAAGGCCACATGGAAAGACAAGACTACGGAGATCACAATGAAGTGGAAGACCTACCTGGAATGGATACCGACAGAAGGAAGAAAAGACATTCAGAGCAAGATTCGGACTTTGTGCCCGTGGCTGGGAATATAGGACTAAAGCACCGGGATAGCATAGGGGGGAGGGGGGAGGGGAAAAACTACTATGTAAATGCATGGTTAAAAGATAATATGTAAAATTTGTGTAAAACAATTAAAAAAATAAATATTTTTTTTAAAAAAGGATTGTCATGGTAAAGGGCAAGATGACAGGTGGAGAGAGGATTGAACACTTCCTCACTGCCTGCTGTTTTACTCTCTGTTTTACTGACAGCAGCTCTTCAAGGGTTCATATAGAAGTTTTCACTTCACCTACTGCTTGAGCCTTTCAGCTAGGGATGCTAGAGACTGAACCCGGGATCTTCTGCATGCCAACCAGACGCCCTATAACTGAGCCATGGCCCTTCCGCACAAATTGTGGATGCATTCATGTTAGACAGCCCTGTCACTGGCTATGACATTTAATGGCCAGACTGAACACCTGCTGTCAGAAGCAGGAAGAAGAAGCAGAAGAGGAGTTGGTTTTATACCCCGGCCTTCACTTGGAGTCTCAGAGCAGCTTACAATCTCCTTCCCTTCCTCTCCCCACAACAGACACCCTGTGAGGTAGGCGGGGCTGAGAGAACAGCTCTGAGAGAAGTGTGACTGACCCAAGTTCACCCAGCTGGCTGCATGTGGAGGAATGGGGAATCAAACCTGTTCTCCCGTAGAGTCAGCTCTCCTAACCACTACACCAAACTGGCTCTCACCCAACTGAATACCAGTTGGGGAGGGATTACAACAGGGGAGGGTTTTGGCTCAGTGTTGGAGCATCTGCTTTGGCATGCAGACGGCTTGGGTTCCATCACTGGTGTCTCCAGGTAGAAGGATCAGGGAGTGGGTGATGTGAAAGGCCTCTGCTTGAGAGCCTGGAGAGCTGTTGCCAGTCTGAGTAGATGGCACTGACTGTGATGAAACAATGGCCTGATTCAGTATAAGACAGCTACGTATGTTCATGGGAGGGTTATTGCCTTCATGCCCTCCCTACTTGTGACCTTTTTGGAACCAACTAGTGGCTCACTGTGGAAATCAAAATAGATGGACTCTTCTTATGTCCTGCGTGGACAAGCTCTCTTCCAGTAGAAGAGCAGCCCCAATTCCGGCATCTGGTGCTGCCTGGCTGGCAGTCTCTCTCAATGTTCCCTCTAAGCGGTGGAGTCCTGTGAGCAAACATTCTACTTTGTGAGCTACTGGCATTAAAGTTGTGAGCAAGCGATTTGGCTACTACATAAATTAGTTTGCTCTGGAGCCCTCCTTCCTGAGCTAAGACAAAAATATATGAGCCAGAGACTAAAAAACTGTGAGCTAGCTCACAGTAACTCAGCTTAGAGGGAACACTGGTCTCTCTGTCTCACTCCTGGCTGGGTTCTATGTTCTTTACCTGATGCTTTGCTCCTTCACTTAAACTCTGGGACTGAAAAGGCTTTGCTGGCTGAATTTCTGTACGTTAGATGGCTAATACAGGCACCAGAGTTCTGGCGGAAGGAAGTTGGCAACACTGAAAGCTTTGGTGTTGCATGAAATAAATCAGCCTATGTTGAGTGGGAGCTGTCCTATGCATAAGAAAGGGGGATAGATTCCCTTTGGTTGAAAGTAAAATGGACCACTCAGCCAGTTATGCTAACACAGATTTATTATATATATATGTATATGGGGAAATGGATTGTGATTTTTGTCAGCTTCTATCAGTGGCTCAGAGGTTAAGACGCTGAACTGCAGAGTGGAAGGTCGGTAGTTCGGCAGTTCGAGACCCTAGTGCCACATGATGGAGTGAGCTCCCGTCTCTGGTCCCAGGTCCTGCCAACCTAGCAGTTCAAAAGCAAGAAATTGCAAGTAAATAGGTACCACTCCGGCGGGAAGGTAACAACATTCTGTGTGCCTCAGCATCTAGTCATGCCAGCCATGTGACCACGGAAAAGTCTTCAGACAGTGCTGCCTCTTCGGCTTGGAAATGGAGATGAGCACCACCCCCTAGATTCAGATTCGATTGGCTTTTGAGCAAGGGAAACCTTTACCTTTACCTTTGTCAGGTTTCTATATTATCTCTTATTTCTACTTGTGATTTTCTCCTGCAGTTGCCAACTTCTTAATCATTCTGCTCAGCAGTCTCCTATACCTTTAACATCTGTGTGACGAAGAGATATTCAGAAAAGGAAGCTTTCCCCTTTACTTCAAATAAATGTGAAGAAAGACTATATATTACACACACATATATATATATTTGAGTATATGATTCACATTTTATAAAAACGATTCATATCCTTATACATTATACTCCTTTTCATGCATTAGACAAGGGAGGGGAAGCAAAAATGAGGTTACGTTCCAAGCTATATAACTAACAAATTAAACTTAATCACAATCCAGTAACCTCTTCTTTTCCTATTCCCTTATCCTACCCACATATAAAACCACCATACAACTCCCTCTAAATCACAATTTATCTCTTAATACATCTTTTGAATCTTCCAATAGATTATTACTCATTCTTCTACCTTCTTTTCTGTTCATTCAGTCTTTATTGTTATTCTATCTACTTCTATACCTAAAAAAGAAAGCTGGAAGAGGTTGCCTCTGATAC